>NC_142020.1:3610000-3771250 GCF_049901735.1 Notechis scutatus
CAGACCTTCCTTCCCAAAACTGCAACTTGAAGAGTCCAAAGCCAAGTAAACTGAGACATCATCAGTGAAGAATGAACACACGGATCCTTTTTACAGGACTGGCACTTACATTCCTCCCTTCCCTTCTCCTGGCCTCCTTGGACAGCCATAATTGTACATGGTATCAGTGATAACATATTGAGCAATAAAGAACCAACTGTGCAACTCCTATAAATCAGAATTGTGCTGGTGTCTCAGGTTTTCAGTGATTGTAATGTTATAAAATCATTGACTCTTTCAATCTGCTGGGAAAAAAAACAACATTGTAGGTTTGTTATGTTTGGGCATTCCTAAACACATAAATAGCTTCTCTTCTATATTTCTTGAGATGCTCATAAATTTCCCCAATGTTCCTTTTAAAAAATGCCCTCTAAAAAATATAAACATGCCAATTGCAAACAATTTCCATTTGATTTTTGGAAGCATGCTTAAGTTTCTGGAGGCACATCTTCCAAATGAATAGTGTATGTGGCTCTGTGTGTATGTTTGACTTTTGAATGAGAGGGGGCTGAAGGATTGTGAGGGGCATCTTCCTGTCCCATCCATTTGCTCCCATGGAAATCTATGGAAGATTTCCAGCTTGGCCCTCAGAACCAACAACCTTGAACTACCTTCTGTTTTGGCTGCTGTCAAACTCTCCTGAAGATAGAGGAGAAGGACGGAGCCAACAACCAACTGGTCCAGAAAGAGAGAAAGTTGAAGAAAAGGCTCCGTGACGTGGCTGTTTTGCAGCCTTTCCTCCTCCTCTTCCCCTCTCCTCCTCTCTGGCATCTGGACTCCTTTGCAGAAATCTGTGTCTTTTTTCCTAGACGGACAAGCTCTCGAGAGCTCTCATTACATCTCAGGGTTCCCTGGAAATATCATTTTCTTTTCTCTGGATGTCTGTTGTGGCCCATGGGGAAAAAAACAACACAAAAGCCGCCAGAAAAACAGACTGAGGCAAACAAGGATTCCTCTTGTGGAGCTCAATCTCATCCTTCCATCCATCCCTAAAAAAGATTTTCCTGAACGTCCGTCCAAGCCAGGTAACGGTGGTGTGTTGTTTGTCCATTTTAAATGTTGTTTTAAAACCTGCCTTAACGGTTGCTCAGACCCTTTTCTCCCACTGTGGAATGATGGTTTCTGCTTTTTTATTTTATTCTCAGTCTGGTTGAAAATTTCTTTCAAATTCCCCTTGGCTGGCTTGTTTCATACTGCAGGTGGTGAAGAGATCCACTGCTAATGTCTGTGGAGATTCTTGGTCCTCCAGAGTCCTGGTTGTCTCAAAAGGCAACTGGACTTTCTTGGTTTTTCTTTGAAGACGTTTCGCTTCTCATCCCAGAAGCTTCTTCAGAAATTCAAATTGCTTAAAAAGCAAACAACATCAGTGGAACCGAAGAAGCTTCTGGGATAAGAAGTGAAATATCTTCAAGAAAAAACAAAGGAAGTCTAGTTGCCTTTTGAAAAAAGCACATCTGGGACTACAAGAAGTCCTTGAATTACAACAGTCCATTTAGCTTGAGACAAGCAGAGTCAATGGGGAAGCCAGTTAACAACCGGCTTAATAACTTAACAAATGTAATAATTCACTTAACAACGGTGGCAAGAAAAATGGTAAAATTGGGGAAAACTCACTTAACAAATGTCTCACTTAACTACATAAATGTTGGGCTCAATTGTGGTTGTAACTCAAGGACTACCTGGACTGCGGTTAATATTTCAACTCACACATTTTTCTATTATTCTGATTAGCAGAAAAACTTCAGAGTTTGAGTTAAAACTAACTGGCTGACTGATTGACTGACTGACTGACTAACTAACTTTCTTCCTATGAAATTGTGGGAAGCCAGGGACTCCATGTCACCGGAGATTAAACATGTTTCTCTGGTTAAGAGTAGGACATCTGCAGGCTTGGCCAGTGAGCAGCGCACTTAAAGCCAGTGCATTGTATTATCCCCAGGACAATTTTCCTGAAATTCTCTTTTCCTTTGAAAAGAAAAAAGAAAAGAAAGAAAACAGATTGATTGAGGACTGACTTAGAAAGAACACGAGAAAGATATTTGTGCTTTGTGCGTTTATGTTCTGTACATACATAATTTGAAAGGAGAGCATCGATATAGGAAAGGCAGAAACACGCTGTTCCTTTTAAAGATCTGCTTTCAAAGAACTGGAATGAATCAAGAGGGAGGGAATGTCATGATTACGAGGTCAGGGCTGGCCCAAACTTTAGGCAAAATAAAACAGGCACTTTGACCTCTGAGGTCGGTCAATGTTCAATTCTCCTATTTTTTTTTCAGTAATAACTTTGGATACCGATCATAAGTGACTTTTTTGAAGTCCGTTGTAAGTTTGAATGGCCATTAAATGACTGGTGGCAAGTTGAAGACAACCTGAATTTTTTGTTTTCTCCCAATGCATCCCTCAGTGTATTCAGAATAACAGAATAACTGAGCTGGAAGGGACCTTGGAGGTCTTCTAGTCCAGCCCCCTGCTCAAGCAGGAGACCGGCCTAGCCAATTTGAGTCAAGTGGCTGTCCAGTTACTTCTTAAAATCTTCCAGTGTTGGAGCATTCACAACTTCTGGAGGCAAATTGTTCCACTGGTTAATTGTCCTCCCTCTTAGGAAGTTTCTCCTTAATTCTAGGTTGCTTCTCTCTTTGATTAGTTTCCAACCATGGTCTCTTGCCTTGCCTTCTAGTGCTTTGGAGAATAATTTGCCTCCCCCTCCTCTTCTTTGTGGCAGCCCTTCAAATACTGGAATACTGCCATCATGTCACCCCTAGTCCTTCTTTTCTCTAGACTAGCCAGATCCAAAACCTGCAGCCAGTCATCCTATGCTCCAGGCCTTTGATCATCTTAGTTGCTCTTCTCTGAACTTTTTCCAAAATCTCAGCATCTTTTTTGTAGCATGGTGACCAAAATAGGTCGCAGTATTCCAGGTGTGGTCTTACCAGGGCTTTATAAAGCAGTACTAATACTTCAGAACTAATTAGAGGGAACTCATTCCTGCAAGTACTACCTTATGCTCTACAGCAGGGGTCCCCAACCGCCGGTCCGCGGACCGGTACCGGGCCACGGAACAAGCCTTACCGGGCCGCTGGTTGCTGGGCGCCGCCATCTTTTTTTGGTAAAAAGTGCTTCCGGTGAGCTTTTCCGGGTAGAAAGCTCACCGGAGCGCTTCGTCATAAAAGATGGTAGCGCAGCTTCGGTGAGCTTTTCCGGGTAGAAAGCCATTTCTACCCGAAAAAGCTCACCAGAAGCGTAACACCGCCATCTTTTTGACGAAACAGCGCTTCCGGTGACGTCACCGGAAGCGCCTTTTCGTCATAAAAAGATGGCGGCGCCCAGTTGACGCCGGTACCGGGCCGCGGCGCCCAGCTGATGCCGGAACCGGGCCGCGGCGTCGAAAAGGTTGGGGACCCCTGCTCTACAGGATCTGGTCGCTACAGGATTGGTAGTGACCAAGGGCATGATTATATCGACGGACATACCTGCATGTGGTTTTATAAAGCAATAATATAAAAGTCTTCTAGTGGTGGGATTCAAATAATTTAACCACCGGTTCTCTGCCGTAATGAGTTCTTCCAACAACCAGTTCATGAAACTGCTCTGAAACTTAATAACCGGTTCTCTTGAACCGGTGTGAACTGGCTGAAGCCCATCACTGGGCCAACCTCCTGCTCAAGCAGAAGACCCTATACCATTCTTGATAAGTGGCTATCCAGTCTCTTCTTAAAAACCTCCAGTAATGAAGTATCCACAACTTCTGGTGGCAAGCTGTTCCACTAGTCCTCACTGTTAGTAAGTTTCTCCTCAATTCCAGGTTGTTTCTCTCCTTGGTTAGTATTCCAAGGGCGGGTGCAGGGGTGGGATTCTACCAGTTTGCACCTATTCGCTAGAACCGGTTGTTAACATTCTAAGCAGTTCGGAGAACCGGTTGTTAGAAGAAATTACTGGGCTAATCCTGTAAGGAAGGCAGGAAGGAAACATTCTGGGGTTGCTTACAGAAACTGCCTCTTCGTTAACCCTTATTACATTCTTGGCAGGACTAGACTTCCTGTCTCTGGAACTTCTCTGGAGTTTTTTCCACCTCCTTTGCTGGTACTTTGCTTGTGTGGAGTGACCATTCAAAGTTACAGTGGCACTGAAAAAAAATGACTTATGACCATTTTTCACACTTACGACTGTTGCAGCATCCTCACAGTCATGAGAGGCCAGGCGAGGAGATGCGTGCCTCAATGTGAGTGATATTGAGTTGGCCACGCCCAGCCAGTCACATGACCACCAAGCCATGTCCACTCAGTCACATGACCACCAAGCCACACCCACCACCTAAGCCATGCCCACAGAACCGGTTGTTAAAAAAATTGAATCCCACCCCTGGGCGGATGTGCTCTTTCTATCTAGAAAGGTCACCTGTCCTCAGGTTTGGTTCTTCAAAATTGACCCAGCCCTCTGAACTGAATTGCAGACGTACCCCTGTCTATCCCTGGGGTCAGCATGGTCAAGCTGACCCCTTCCCTTTTGCAAGGGCATCAAGAGAGACAAACTACTAAAAGGCATTTATTATGTTGCTGTGATGATCTTGAATTTTTTAAAAAACCTTCTCTGCTGCCTAGCATGCCTTCCATCTAATTGCAGCCATTGATCAAAAATCCAATATAGTAAACACGATCTAAAATGTTTTCAAACATTCAAAAGAGTCTTCCTCTACAGGCAAAATTGCTTTTGGAGCTATTTTGTGGCTAGGGGAGGAAAGCCATTTTCAAGGCATTCTCTGTTTTATTTTCTTTCTTTTTTTAAATTCTCCTTGCCAGCCAATTTTGTGGTCCTTGATGTTGTGTGTACAGTATTGTGTGTGCACTATCAAACCTACATCATCATCGTCTTCATTTAATGACCCCATAATCCCTTTTGGGGAGGCATATGGGCAAGTAAATGGAGCTAGCAGTGTTTTAATGGCCGGATTCCTTTCCTGTCTCCAATGTGGAGTTTTGTTTGGCAGATATATTCCCATCGTGCCCAGAGAGAGAGAAATACAATATCTGCCTCTACCTAGGATCGAACTCACAGCCTCCTGATTGTGAGGTGAGAGCTCCGCCTCTAGGCCATCTCACCACTCCCACCATCAAAACTACATCTGCCTTACAAAATTTGGGTGCCCCAAACTCTTGCTTTTAAGCCCAAAATCCAGGCCATTTGAACCTATAACACGTTTACAGGTGATCCTCGACTTATAGCCATTTGTGTAGTGACTATTGAAAGTCACAATGGTATTTAAAAAAATGACTTACAACCGTTCTGCACAGTAACAACCATTGAAGCATTCCCAGGGTCATGTGACCAGAATACAGAAGCTTGGCAATCGGCAACGTCCCAGGTCACTGGAGGCTAAAACATATAAAGAACGGTTGCTGGAACTGGGTCAGAGGTGGGTCTTCAGCAGGTTCTGAACAGTTCTGGAGAACCGGTAGCGGAAATTGTGAGTAGTTCGGAGAAACGGCCAATCCCACCTCTGACTGGCCCCACCAACCCCATCTCTTCTCTGCCTCCCATTGAGTCCCAGCTGATTGGCTGGGTCTCCTTTGGTTGCCCTGCCCAGGAGAACGGAGCTGGAAAGCAGGTTAGTGGGGTGGGGAGGGAAGGGAGATTTTGCAGTATCCTTCCCCTGCCACACCCACCAAGCCACACCCACCAAGCCAGGCCCACAGAACTGGTAGTAAAAAAATTCGAATCCCACCACTGAACTGGGTATATCTGATGAAAAGAAGGACTAGGGATGACATGATGGCAGTGTTCCAATATCTCAGGGGCTGCCCCAAAGAAGAGGGAGTCAAGCTATTCTCTGAAGCACCAGAGGGCAGGACAAGAAGCAACAGATGGAAACTAATCAAGGAGAGAAGCAATTTAGAGCTAAGGAGAAATTTCCTGAAAGTTAGAACAATTAATCAATGGAACAACTTGTGTCCAGAAATTGTGAATGCTCCAACACTGGAAGTTTTAAAGAAGAGATTAGACAACGATTTGTCTGAAGTGGTGTAAGGTTTCCTGCCTAAGCAGGGGGTTGAAATAGAAGACCTCCAGGGTCCCTTCAGGTCCCTTCTATTCAACATTCCCTTCTGTCTATTCTATTCTATTCTATTCTATTCTATTCTATTCTGTTCTGTTCTGTTCTGTTCTTTCTGTTCTATTCTATTCTCTATTCTATTCATTCTATTCTATTCTTCTATTCCATTATTCTATTCTATCCTATTTTATTCTATCCATTCTGTTCTATTCTGAGTTCTTCTCTTCTGTTCTATTCTATTTGTGTTCTTGTGTGTGATGTGATCTGTCAAAACTCTGGGCATGTACTTCTACTTTACCTCTTCTAAGTAGACAAGTTGAAGGTTATATTTTGCTTTGCTGAATATTTAAAGGCAATGCCTGATGTTGCATGATCACTTCGAAGCAGTGGTGGGGTTCAATTTTTTTTACTACCGGTTCTGTGGGTGTGGCTTGGTGGGCGTGGCAGGGGAAGGAGACTGCAAAATCCTCATTCCCTCCCCACCCCACTAACCAGCTTTCCAGCTCTGTTCTCATGTGCAGGGCAACCAAAGAAGACCCAGCTGATCAGCTGGGACTCAATGGGAGGCAGAGAAGAGATGGGGTTGGGACAAGTCAGAGGCGATATTGGCCGGTTCTCCAAACTACTCAAAATTTCCATTACCATTTCTCCAGAACTGGTCAGAACTTGCTGAATGCCACCTCTGCTTCGAAATCTAAGCATTGTTTCTTCTCAGCTTGATTTGGCCCCTTGTTTTCCTTTCTGCAATCCAAGGTTATTGCCGCAGATTCTTGTGCTACTAGAACAAATGTGATTGAATTTCCATAACATTTTCAAACTGTTTTCCTCTTGTGCGCTGCTATTATAATCAAAACGCAGATTGTTCAGAGGTGACAGGAGCAACTCTTCTAATCCTTGTTTAATATCATCTGATTCATATAAGTTTTTAAAAATAAACTATATGAAATTGTATTATGGTATGATTTTATATTGCATTGCTAAATGGAAATGAGCCATTTGATTCTTTTTGCCATTCTCTTCAAAGGAATTCAGGAAAAAAAACAACAGAAAAAGGATTTTTGTAGAGGTAAAAGTCTCTTATTCAACAGCCTCCTTTATTCCGCATCAATTTGTGAATTTCTTATGAAGTTACTTTCTATCAGCCTGAAAAAAAAAATGGAATGGTGGGAGATAATTAGAGATTAGAAAAAAAATCCTACTGTATTTTTCTTCTTGTTGTTTTTGCTCAGTTTAATGGAATAGAAAGAAAAGTTTATTTTAATTTCCAAAGAGAGAAATTTTCTAAATTGTCCTGGGAGAAAGACAGGTGGTCCTTGACTAATGACCACAATTAAACCCAAAATTTCTGTTGCTAAGTGAGACATATGGTAAGTGAGTTTTGTCCCATTTTATGACCCCCTTTGTCACCGTTGTTAAGTGAATCTGGCTTCCCCCATTAACTTTTTTTGTCAGAAGGTTGCAAAAGGGCATCCCATGACCCTTGGGATGTTGAGATGGCCTATAAGCCAGTGATGGCGAACCTTTTTGTTGTGGTGTGCCAAAAGTGTGCGTGTGCTGGCACCCACAGTGCAATGCACCCCACCCCTGCGCATGCACATGCAACACCCCCGCATTCCTTACCTCCACTGTGCATGCACATGCCTCCCAGCTGATTTTTGACTCGTTTGAGGCAGTTTTCATCCTCCTGGAGGCTCAACGGGAGCCTCTGGAGCCTTTGGAGGCTGAAAAACGGGCCCGTTTCGGCACTTCCGGTATTTCCGGAAGGCCCATTTTTCGGTTTCCCGAGGCTGCAAAGGCTTCCCTCGAGCCTCTAGGAGGGCGAAAACTGCCACAGATGGGCCAAAAATCAGCTGGAAGGTGTGCGCATGCACACTGCAGGTAAGTTTGGCTGGGGCTCATGTGCCCACACAAATGGCTCTGTGTGCCACCTATGGTACGTACGCCATAGACTCACCATCATGGCTATTGCTATTGGCTAATCAATCAATAAAATGTATATAAATACTACAAGAAGAAATATTCTAGGGTGATTTGGGGTTGATGGGGTTGGCGGGGCCAGTCAGAGGTGGGATTGGCCGGTTCTCCAAACGACTCAAAATTTCCACTACTGGTTCTCCAGAACTGGTCAGAACCGGCTGAATACCACCTCTGCCTAATGCCCCTGTGAAGCTTTTTTAATGGGGCAGATATTTCTAAAAGGGCAGCTGACTTTCCTTTTTAAAACCCCTTCCCCTTTCTTCTTTGGCCAGTTAAAGATGCATCCCTCCTTTCTCCTGCTCTTGGTGTGTTTTCTGCATGCCAGCAGTCTTCCGGGTGAAAAGGCCGCCCCAAAGAAGAGGAGGGCTCCGCCGTGTGTACGATGCTGCGGAGAGGACGAGCAGCTGGCCTCCATCACTGCCTCCCGATTCGCACGGATGACCAGCAACTCTCGTTATGCGCACCCTAAGGTCCAGCCTACCATTGATATCCACATCTTAAAAGGCAAGCAATCGCTTTTGATATTTTTTTTCTCCTTCATGCAAAGCTCTGATCGGTATCTCTTCTTGGGTCAACCTTGTCAGGTAGACCAGATAGATTAGATTAGATCAGTGATGGCTAACCTATGACACGCGTGTCACTCGTGACACACCGAGGCACTTTGACTGACACGCCTGTTGGTGTGGGGAAAACCTGCACATTTAGAGGCTGCCTGTGCTCTGCTCCAATCCCTGCTCCCTGCTTGTTGCGTGGAGGCGTGGTGTCACCGCTGCCGCAAGATCTTTGCAGCAGAGAACCAGTTTTAACCGCCATAAACTGAGGTTTGTCAGTTTCATTACCTCAGGAACGCTACAGGAGCAAAGGAGATCCATGAGGTTCACAGCCCTGTAAGGTGGCCTTCCGATCCCCACATCCTGCACCTGCAGCCCTGAGACCAGGGAGACGGGTTTCACAGCCCTGTGTGATCACCCCAGCCCAGTCCGTCATAAACCAAATTATTGATATTTCTTGAAGTGACACACGACCCGAGGAAGGCTACACTTTTTCCCGATTTTCGACACACCAAGCTGAAAAGGTTAGCCATCAGTGGATTAGATTAACGGAAGGGACCTTGTAGGTCATCCCAGTCCACCCCCACCACCACCCAAGCAGACCCTATACCATTTCTGAGAGTTGGCAGTACAGTCTCTTCTTGAAAGCCTCCAGTGATAAAACTCCCACAACTTCTGAAGGCAACTTCTGTACCGTGGGTTGAGTGTTCTCAGACCAGTTCTATAGAACCGGTTGTTACAATTCTGCACAGTTTGGAGAACTGGCAAATCGTGTCCCTGGATGGCCCCGCCCCTTTCCGCCTGCTCCTCCCCTCCCCGTCCAGTCAGTCCTTATCATGCATGCACACATGACCAATCATTGCTGACTGCGTTCTCCCCCGCCCAGTCACTCCTTAAGGCATTTTTTTTCCTCCCAACGATCAGCTGTTCCGATGATCAGCTGTGCCAGGATCCCCCTCGCTGTCTTACTGCTTCTCCCAGGAGGCTTCCCTGAGGCCCAGGAGACCAAAAACACAGAGCACGGGGAGTGCTGCAAAAAAAGAAGCCACACCCACCCAGTCACATGGCCATGCCCACTTAGCCATGCTCACAGAACTGGTTGTTTAAAAATTTGAATCCCACCCCTGAGGAAAAGGGAACTGAAAAGAAAAAGGGCAGGGCAGCGTTTCACACCCTCTACTTTTGTGACACCTTATTCCTTCTTGTCTCCGTAGGAGAAAAAGGCGAGATGGGGGAGCGAGGGCTTGAAGGGCTCGAAGGCAAAACAGGTGAGCCAGGCCTGCAGGGATCCCATGGCCAGAAAGGACAAAAGGGTCAGGTGGGCCCCACTGGCCACTCCTGCAAGCAGCATTACGCTGCCTTTTCGATCGGGCGCAGCAAACCCCTCCACAGTTTGGAGTACTACCAGCGGGTGACCTTTGACACGGAGTTCGTCAACCTCTACAAGCATTTCAACATGTTTACGGGCAGCTTCTTCTGCTACGTCCCTGGGATCTACTTCTTCAACCTGAATGTCCACACCTGGAACTACAAGGAGACTTATCTGCACATCATGAAGAATGAAGACCAAGTGGCCATCCTCTACTCTCAGCCCAGTGAGAGGAGCATCATGCAGAGCCAAAGCCTTATGCTGGACCTCCTGGAAGGAGACGAGGTCTGGGTGCGGATGTTCAAGCGGGAGCGGGAGAACGCGATCTACAGCGAGGAGTCGGACATCTATATCATCTTCAACGGCCACCTAATTAAGCCAGCCGTAGAAGACACTCCAGCCCAAGGCTAAAGGTCCAGAGGTGGTCCGTCTACTCTTTGAATGGTGCTTTTCCATGGACGGCAGCCTGCTTGCTTTGCGCAGGGAAGTCTACGACTACTCACCGCGGCCAACTCAACATAGCCAACTCGCCATGGCCAACTCACCACAGCCAACTTACCATGACCAACTCGCTGCTGGAAAACTCGCTGCAGGACAAGAGTTACATTAATAGCAAAGAAATGGTGGAATAAAATAATTAATAATTACATTATTAATATGCTTTAAAGTAATTACATTGAGCCACGGTGGCACTGTGGTTAGAGAGTGCAGTACCGCAGGCTACTTCTGCTGACTGCCAGGTGCCTGCAATTTGGCAGTTTGAATCTCACCAGGCTCAAGGTCGACTCAGCCTTCCGTCCTTCCGAGGTGGGTCAAATGAGGACCCAGATTGTTGGGGGCAAGAGGCTGACTCTGTAAAACCATTTAGAGAGGGCTGTAAAGCACTGTGAAACAGTGTATAAGTGCTATTGCTATAATTAAATTGAATTGTCCTGCAGCGAGTTATCCCCTGCTGAATTGGCCACGGTGAGTTGTCCTTGTCTCTGTGCCCAGGGCCCCAGGGGCATTAACTTATAAATAGGTGCTATTAGGCTTACAACTTTTTCCAGTGTTGTGATGGAGACAAAATCCCAGATCTTTGGGATCCTGCTGGTTAGTTCTCACAAAACGGGCTGCCAGGGAGGAGAGTTTGCCAATTCCCCCAGGGGCTAAGACCAGTTACAAAAGACCTCTTGACCATAAGACATGTGAGTAAGGCTGGTCACCGTCCCCACTGCTTCAGGGACTCCATCCATCACTTCTCAGAGTCCTTGACCTTCTTTTGAGGCAGAGAATATGCTTCAAAGAAAAGGGGGCGGGGGAATCCAAAAAGCAAAGCTGACATTGTCTGGATTGGCGTGTAGCCATGTGCCATTTTATTTCCTAAGGATACTTGCTGGATTTTTGTGGGTGCAAAGACATCCTTGGGAATCGAGATAATATGGCTAATCATTTACTGACTATTTGAATAGCAGACTTCTTAGAGTTGGAAGGGATCTTGGAGGTCTTCCAGTCCACCCCCCATGCCCAAGCAGGAGGCCCTATACCATTCCAGACAAGTGGTTTCCCAATCTCTTCTTGAAAGCCTCCAGTGATGGAAGCACCTACAATTTCTGAAGGGAAGCGGCTCCACTGGTTGACTGTCCTCACTGTTAGGAAATTTCTCCTTAGTTCTAGGTTGCTTCTGTCCTTGATTAATTTCCATCCATTGTTTCTTGTCTGACTTCAGGTGCTTTGGAAAATAGAATACAGAATAACTGAATTGGGGTCTTCTACTCATAATATGTGTTCTCTCTCTGTTCATGAACTGGGTCTACAATCAATGTTATTGAATGGGGATTAATGAGGTGCTTAAAAGTAATAAAGAAGATCAGAAACACATTCTTTCTCTTTGTTTTTGTTTTCCTCCTCTATTTCCCTTTGTGTTTTTTAACATTTTTCTTTTCTGTCTTGTTTACTTTCTGTTAGGCATATTAAAACAACAAAAGAATATGCTAGGAGTTCTGCTTGACTCAAGGGAATCTTTCCCCTTTTCCCTACCTGCTAGTTGGGAAGGACCGTTGTTTTTTTTTAACCTTTTGATTGTTTTCGTCTTTGTGAAGAGTTTAATTAAACAATACAGAAAATTTTGGATGTCTTGATATTAAGAAGTCAGTCTCTTTTCATCTAAGAATCTTCTTTTGTGATGTTCAACTTTTGGTGAAGAGTTTATTCATGAAGGGATCATTACATCTACGCTACGGAGATTACTGGATGACTTGGATTGAAGCAGTGCTGTTGCCAAATTAAGTTGGAGGTTAACTTTGGTTTCCCTTAGAATAGAGAACTGTAGGGCTGGAAGGAACCTTGAAAGCCTTCTAGTCAAACCCCTGCTCAAGGCGGCAGATTTCATACCTTCAAACTCATCCCAACTCATAGAATAACCGAGTTGGAAGGGACCCTGGAGCAGGGGTGGGACTCCACAGGTAATAACAACCGGTTCAGTGATCACACGCATGATAACAGATAACAGATGATCAGAGTTGGAAGAGACTTGTAGGTCATCTGTCAACCTGCAGAGACCACACCATTTCTGACAATGACAGTGGAAGAGACTTGTAGGTCATCTAGTCCAACCCCCTGCCCAAGCAGGAGACCCTACACCATTTCTGACAAATGACAGTCCAGTCTCTTCTTGAAAGCCTCCAATAATGAGGCTCCCACAACTTCTGAAGGCAACTTCTGTTCCATCGGTTGATTGTTCTCCCTGTCAGAAAATTTCTTCTAATTTCTAGGTTGAATCTCTCCTTTCCATCCATTATTCCTTGTCTGGGCTTCAGGTGCTTTGGAAGATAGCTTGACCCCTTCCTCACTATGGCAGCCTCTCAAATATTGGAAGACTGCTATCATGTCTCCCCTGGTCGTTCTCTTCACTGGACTAGCCAGGCCCAATTCCTGCAACCATTCTGCATATGTTTCAGTCTCCAGTTCCCTGATGCTCCTGGTTGCTCTTCTTTGCACTCTGTTTAGGGTCTCAACATCTTTCTTATAGTGTGGTGACCAAAACTGGATGCAGTACTCTAGGTGTGGCCTTACTAAGGCTTTATAGAGTGGTATTAACTGCTGGCTCCTATTTAGCTGGTTGTCCATTAAGACTCCAAGATCCCTCTCACAGTTACTGCTATTAAGCCTGAAGTTTTTGTTTCGTGACCATGGTGTTTCACTTAATGGATGAAGAGGAACTCAAAGGTGCTATTTTTCAAAAGTTAACTGGACATTTTTTCCTCTTGAAGTAGAAGAAGATGTTTTACTTGTCATCCCAGAAACTTCATCAGTAGTGATGGGGGTAGGGGTGGGGCGATGGAAGAATTGCTTCCAACAGGATGTGTGTGTGTGTGTGTGAGTGAGTGAAGGGATCATATTTCTTTGCAGTCATCGGATTGTTAGCACTCCGAGAGCCATTGAGACCCCTTGGATTCTCCCCCCACCCACGTGCCTCCAATCCAGATGAAAGGGAAGTAAGATTGGAAAGCCATCACAATCACATGATGCCCTGATTAGTGACGGTTGCACTTAGCAACTAACTCGCTTGCCCAATTGTGGTTGCTAAGCCAGCAATGACTACTAAGGCTAGTCTAGCTCTGTCTAGACTGGCCCTGATGATGTTCCCTAGTTGGGTCATGAAACATCTGCAAGAAAACAAGCAAACTCAGAGAGCCCCAAGGAGCCCTCGTGCCAACCCTGAGCTACAGATATTCTTCTTCATTATAATGACAGGTACCTGTGCAGGTACCTCCTGTTGGTTGCTGTGATTGCAATGCGTGTTCCTTTCCTTAGGTACAGGGCAGTAGTGGCATTCAATTTTTTTTACTATCGGTTCTGTGGGCACGGCTTGGTGGGTGTGGTGTGGCTTGGTGGACATGGCCTGGTGGGCATGGCAGTGGAAGGATGCTGTAAAATCTCCATTCCCTCCCCCCACTCCTGGGAGAAGGTTACTGCAAAAATCCTCCCCACCCCACTAACCTGCTTTCCAGCTCTGTTCTCCTGTGCAGGGCAACCAAAGAAGACCCAGCCAATCATCTGGGACTTGGGAGGCAGAGAAAAGATGGGGGCGGGGCCTGACAGAGGTGGGATTTGCCAGTTCTCTGAGCTACGCAAAATTTCCGCTACCGGTTCTGTAGAACCGGTCAGAACCGGCTGAATGCCATCTCTGGTACAGGGCAGTTACCTAGCCTGGTATTTCCCCCAGCCCCTTTCTTTCGCTTAATTGGATTCCTTTATAAAGTGTTGCTCTTCAATGCCATTCTGTGTTTTTGCAGAATGAAAAAGGCATTTCCATTCTCAGAAACAAGGAATCCGTTTAGGACAACGGCAGCTATCCCTTCGCCGGCTCTGAATCTCCAATCATGCCCACCTCTGTTTGCCCCAGCTACAGGGTTGTTTGCAGTACGACTCCGGGGAACCTTCGCTCGCTCCCACCTATCTAGCGCTGACATTTTGTAAGTGGCTGATAAGGAAGCTTGTAAGCTTGTAAACAAGCCTATAAACCCGGCCAATCCACCTTGTCCACAGAGATAACTGAAGAGATTTGGGCTGCTTGTTTCCGCTGAGTTAGAATCAAACGCTGCTCTCTTGGTGGGGCTGTAGCTGTCCCCTTTACAAAGACCCCACTCAGCATGCCACAATTATCTGTAATGAGATGGCAGGGGGCGGCAGGACCCTTTTAAGGTGAAGATCGGATGCCTTTAAAAAAAAAGAGAGAGAGAGAATAATAAGGACAAGACAGAAAGCATGTGTATCCAGAAGAAAATAAATTTAAAAAAATATTCATTTTAAAATCAGTTCATAAACTTTTGATTTCCTTTTTATGTTCATTCCCTGCTCCTGTCTAAATTCTCACAGGTAAAGGTAAAAGTTTCCCTCGCACATCCCTGCTAGTCGTTTCCGGCTCTAGGGGGCGGTGCTCATCTCCGTTACAAAGCTGAAGAGCCAGCGCTGTCCAAAGACGTCTCTGTGGTCATGTGGCCGGCAGGACTAAATGCTGAAGATGCACAGAATGCTGTTCCCTTCCCACCAAAGGGGTCCCTATTTTTCTACTTGCATTTGTAGGACGTTAGCACCCACCCCTCTCCTCGAAAAATGAAATAGCCTAGGAAATATTAAAAAGGCAGAATATTTCCCCTGAGTAGAAACTCAGAAGCAGAAATTCAGCCCCCCCGCCACATCTTTGCTAATGGGCCATTACCCTGGCCTAGGCCAGTCTATTTTACATAACAAAGATCTACTCTAGGTAGAGCTATAATAGGAATTGCCCAAAGCCCTTTCATTACATCATCACCCAGCAAGGCTCAACCAAGCCTGGGATTCAGGACAGCCTACAGAGTTGCCCCTGCGTGGCCCCATGGGAGTCTGACAACCAATCAGAACACAAGCTCAAATTCAAATCCCAACAGAGGGTATAAAACCCAGGCACTCTCAGCATCTCAGCCCTTCCTTCTTTTCCTTCATCTTGAAGCATATGATTGTTCTTTTCACTCAGGAGCTCCAAGCTTTGTGGCCTTGTCCACCATTAAACCATCTTTCCAAACAGCCTCCATGTTTCCAGTGTCTTTTCCCCCACTTGGAACTGAACCCAAAAGGATAATTCTTCCAACACATTTTTTACGTGCTTTCAAACTTCTAGGTTGGCAGAAGCTGGGAGAAGCAACAGGAGCTCACTCCATTACACGGCGCTAGGGATTCGAACTGCCGAACTGCTGACCTTTCTGATGGACAAGCTCAGCCTCTTAGCCCCTGAGCCACCGCATCTCTCCTAAATCATCGTTTGATTTCAGCATCTGACCAAATTGGGAGGGACTGGGAAGGAGGACAGGGTACCACACAGAGACCTTTGGAGGGACGTTTGGGCTGAAGAGAAAACACAGGTGCTCTTTAATCTCAGACTGATGTAGACATGACAGGGCATGCAGGGTTTCGCTCTAGGAGGGCCCAAACTTTTTTTTTAAAAAATTCACAAATGTAGATTGTCATCAAGACAGATATGTTCTTATTTCTAGTGGCACCTAATGCAGAGGTGCCCAGAGCAGAACTTATTTCCTAAAAGCTTTGATTAAAATCTGTGGAGACCTTCAAAAGTTGTTAGCAAACTCCAGTGATAGAACACCCACAACTTCTGAAGGCAAGCCATTCCACTGGTTGATTATTCTCTCACAGTTAGGAATTTTTCTTCTTAATTCCAGGTTGCTTCGCTCCTTGCTTAGTTTCCATTCTTCTTGCTTTCTGATGCTTTGGAAAATAGGTTGATCCTCTCATCTTCGCAGGCGCCCCTCAAACACTGGCATACTGCTACCATCCAATGGTGGGATTCAACCACTTCGCACCAGTTTGGGAGAACCGGTTGTTAACTTTCTGAGCAGTTTGGTGAACTGGTTGTTGGAATTAATCATTAGGGTGGAAAACCGGTTGTTAAATTATTTGAATCCCACCATGGCTATCATCTCACCGTTTATCCTTCTTTTCTCTAGACTAGCCAACCCAAATCCTGCAACCATTCTTCCTCTGTTTTTGTCTCCAGGCCTTTGATCATCTTACTTGCTCTTCTTTGCACTTTTTCCAGAGCAGTATTTTTTCCAAAATAGTACTTGTTAATGTGAGAGAAGGGAGAAAACAAATAAATAAAGTAAGCACTAATCCCCTGTGTTTTCTAATGTTGGTAAAGATAGGGTCCCTTTTAAAATGAATGCAAACCTTGGTGACTTCATGGCTCCATCCATGAAGATTTTGTCCTTTGTCCTTTCCTGGATCCAGGATCATTTTTGATCCCAGCCCTGGGATCTCCAGGTGGGCTGGAAACTGGGCCTAATCCTTCTTAAGGATTAGGTGCTATGACTTAGCCTTGGATGGGCCATTTAGGTACCTCCTGTATCTTTTCTCTTCCATCTGTTCCTTTCTTTTTCCTCTGTGAAAGCTCACCGGGCGACAAGCAGGGCCAGAAAAAAATAATGGGTCAATAAGGAAAGCCAGGCCCCAGTCACATTAATGGAGGGAGTTCAGAAAACCAAGTGGAGGCTTAGTAGAGATAGCAGGATTGCACTTATCTGCAAAAACGGAAAGTGCATTTGATGGAATCGAGTGGGAAAGACAAATAGAAGGCACTTTGGAGTCAGATGGGCTTGGAGGTTATGCAACCCAAAGGCGTCACACTGGACTTTGTACAAAAACAGGGAAATTGATCTCAGTTTCTCTCCCTGTTCAGGGAGGAGAAATGAACAATGTCATCTAAACAATGTTGTAAGAAGTACAGGGCAACTACCCTGTGTGATAAATATATGGGCCCCTCCAGTTGTTGTTTTTAGCCAGGCTTTCAATGTTGATGTTTCTTCTCTTCTTCTTTGGACCTTCTCCTCTATTCCTTTTCCCCTGGACATGCTTGGGATGCTGTAATCAAACATGATCAGGTGTCAGTTCCAGAGCTGTTGAGGGATTGCAACCTGCTCCTTTCTCAGGTAGATGGAGTGGAACAGAAGTGGGGTCAGAAATATTCGAAGTTGAACTATCTGATGCTTTCCTCACTGGCTGTGTGAAACAGGGACATTGTGTGTAACAGAGGGATACAGTCAAGATCAAACGAGGTACTAATACCACTGTATAAAGCCTTAGTAAGGCCACACTTAGAGTACTACATCCAGTTTTGGTCACCACACTATCAAAAAAGATATTGAGACTCTAGAAAGAGTGCAGAGAAGAGCAACCAGGATGATGAGGGGACTGGAAGCTAAAAAATACAATGAACGGTTGCAGGGCCTGGCTAGTCTAGTGAAGAGAAGGACCAGGGGAGACAGGAGAGCAGTCTTCCAATATTTGAGGGGCCACCACAGAGAGGAGGGGAGTCAAATTATTTTCTAAAGCACCTGAAGGCCAGACAAGGAGTAATGGATGGAAACTGATAAAAGGAGAGATTCATCCTGGAAATAAGGATAGATTTTTCTGACAGTGAGAGCAATCAACACATGGAACAGAAGTTGCCTTCAGAAGTTGTGGGAGCTTCAACACTGGAGGCTTTCAAGAAGCGACTGGGCTGCCATCTGTCAGAAATGGTGTAGGGTCTCCTGCTTGGACAGGGGGTTGGACTAGATGACCTACAAGATCCCTTCCAACTCTGTTAATCAGTATCTGAAACTGTTCCAAATGCTTCACAAAGGAATGGGGATAGTGAGAGAATAACTTTTAAAGGATGACTGAAACAAGGTTGTATGGCAATCCTACATCATGACTCCAAAAGTAAGTCCTAGAGATTTCAATTAAAATTAGGTCTAGAATAACACATTTAACATTTGATTATTAGATCCCCATGTTATCAATTATATGTGAAACAACCAAGGCCATATCTAATCACCGTTTTCCTGTCCTTTTCTTATGCTTTATTTTACCGACATTGGATTTTTTTTTTTAATAAAAAAAAACCTGAGTTAATCTTTTTGGATATTAAACAAAAGAGCACGATGCCTACACAAAAAGACATTGATGGGAGGAGGAGTATAAAGAAAGAGATGGTGAGAAAAATAATAACAAACTGACCTCTAATTTTCATTCTGCTTCACAGGTTCCTAATATGGGAAGGTTGAGATAAAGAACAAAGATAAACCCTGTGAATTTTAGATATTTATTAACTCCCCTGTTTTGACTTCCAAACATTCCCAGGCTGAAGACTTAGATTAGAGATAGGTTGTTATGAAGAAAAATAGGCCTTCATCAGTTGCGTGTCATTTTATTGAATTAGACTTCGGCCTCCATAATATTTAGCATCACAATATAACAGTCTAACAGAGTTGGGCCTTGGTGGTCTTCTACTCCAACCTCTTGCTCAAGCAGGCGACCCTATACCACTCCAGACAAAGGTGCTTTTTCAAAAGACAACTGGACTTCCTTCATTTTTGTTCGCTTATTCCAAAACGCACCATTAAAATTTGCATCTCATGGAAAGAAGGACACACAAGTATTAGTTTTAGTTTTCTGTGCAGTGGCAAAAGTACTATTTTTTTTTAAGTGCTTGTCGATCTTTAGTTTCTGCAACAGTATCTTTACCTCATCAGGACGCTTAATTCTCACCGCCAATCATGCCCTGGTCAGGTTCGGTCCTTGTGTCCTGAACACCTGCAGAAACGACTTTACGCTGTTGGAAGGGTCAAGCTTTCTCGCCCTCAGTTCCTTGAAGGCTACAAGGTCAGCCTCCTGACGCATTGTGGATAGCCATAGAGATGACCTTGGAGCAAATGTACAAAAAGAGGCATGAAAACAAAAACATGTGTTCAGAAGGCAATAAGGAAGGTCTTCCAATTGGCTCGACTCAATTCATTGGTATATAAGAGGAGAGAAGGGCCAACACAATTGCCTTTCAAAAGTCTGTGATTCTAGCTTAGATCGATAAAACAGAGTTAGAGTCAAGCCTGTGGGAACAGCTCCCTGACCTGGCTTACCTTGAAGGGCTCACACACACATACCACCTGAAGCATGGGGCCTGTCAAATAAGGAATCAGGGAGAGACGTAATACTAGAATAGCAATAGCCATTGCACTTAGATTTATATTCCACTTCACAGTGCTTTACAGCCCTCTCTAAGCGGTTTACAGAGTCAGCACGTTGCCCCCAACAATCTGGGTCCTCATTTTACCAATCTTGGAAGGATGGGAGGCTGAGTCAACCTTGAACTGGTCAGGATCAAACTCCTGGCGGTTGGCAGAGTTAGTCTGCAATACTGCATTCTAATCACTGTGCCACCATGAGGAAGAGGGAGAGGGAGAGAGAGAGAGAGAGAGAGAGAAACAGACAGAGACAGAGACAGTGACAGAGACACACACACAGAGAGAGAGAGACAGAGAGAGAGACAGAGAGACAGAGAGAGAGAGAGAGAGAGACAGACACACACAGAGAGAGCGAAAGAAAGAGAAAGAGAGAAAGAGAGAGAGAGAGCAATAGCACTTAGACCAGTGGTTCCCAAACTTTTTCAGTTTGTAGCCCCCTTGATGCTACAAACTCATCCTCAATGCCCCCCACCCAGGGGCGGGATTCAAATTTCTGTGGGCGTGGCCTAATTTGAGGGTGTGGTTTGCTGGTCACGTGACTGGGTGGGCGTGGCTCGCTGGTCACGTGACTGGGTGGGTGTGGCTTGCTGCTCACATGAATGGGTGGGCGTGGCTTGGTGACTGGCAAACCAAATACAAGTGGTCCTCACTTAATGACCGGTTGCTTAGCAAGTGTTCTAATTTATGACTGGCCTCCCCAGAACTACTTGACCTGTTTTTGGAGTTTTGACACCCATGCACACACACACACACACACACACACACACACTCCCTTCTAACCCTGCTCGAGCAGGTCACTGGACTAGAATTGGCAAAGCATCTCTGATTAGATCCTAGAAGTGAATAGAATCTAATCAGAGATGCTTTGCTGATTCTTGTTGATTTGTTTTATTTGTATTTCTTTATTTTATGTTGCTGAATTGCATTGACATGTGTGTCCCTTCTTGTGCGCAGCCCGGAAGCTTTCGTGATTCTTTGCAGCAAAAATTACTGACCTCTGGCTTTGCTCTACTTTTCAAACGCACCGCCACTGCCGCATTCTAGGTGCCGGCCCCGCAGGTCCACCCCATTGAGCCTGCTGCACTGGAGGGACCTGCCCAAGCAAGTCCAAGCGGAGCGGTGCACCAAATTAATGGGGTGAGCCTGGGAGAGGGAAAAAGAGAGAGAGAGAGAGAGAGAAAAAAAAAGAGAGAAAGAAGAAAAGAAAGAGAAAAGGGAAAGAAAGAAAAAGGGACAAAGAAAGAGGGGGGGATGGAGGGATGGAGGGGGAGGGGGAGAAAGGGAGAGAGAGAGAGATAGAGAGACCTGATGCATCAGATTGAAATGAGGCCTAGTTTAGAGGCCTTTTTCCACATTGAAACATCTTTGCCAGCATCTTTGCCAGCACATTGAAACATCTTTAATTAAAAGTTTTATGAAGTTTTGTGGACGAAACATGGCCAAGACTACCAGGAAGCTCTCACATTTTGTTGAGGCTTTAAACAGAATCCATTGGACCAGATCTCCACCCTAAAAATTACTTTTCCCCAATGTATTACAGTGCCAATTCTGAAGAAGGCAAAACCAAAATGTACTGATAAATTACAAGGAGAACACACACAAACACACACACTCCCTTCTAACCCTGCTGGAGCAGGTGATTGGACTAGAATAGATATCTCATTATATTTCTCCTCCCTCCCTCCCTCTTTATTTCTTTTTCTTTCTGTCCCTTCCTTCCATTCCCCCCCTCTTTCTTTGTCCCATTTTCTTTCTGTCCCTTTTCTCTTCTTCCTTCTCTCTTCCTCTCTCTTTCCTCTCTCAGGCTCACCCTATTGACTTCATGCACTGCTCTATTTGGACTTGCTTGGGCAGGTGCTTCCAGTGCAAGGGGCTCAATGGGGTGATCCTGTGGGGCCTCACCCCAAACGCAGCGTTGGCAAAGGAGAGCCAACTCTCCTTTTCAAACATCCCACCGCCACTCGAACGCAGCAGCGGTGGGATATTTGAAAAAGAGAACAAAGCTGCTCTGGTTTGCTCTCCTTTCCCAACGCTGCGTTTGGGGCAAGGCCCTGCAGGATCACCCCATTGAGCCCCTTGCACCAGAGCGTGCCAGTCAACGGCGTGATCCTGTGGGGCCTTGCCTTGAACGTGGCGGCGGTGGCGGGATTTTTTTCTCACCCCTGAATTGTGCCCTGTGAGGGGCCCACCTCCAGTGCCCCCTGCCGCCTCTTAGCGCCCCCCTAAGGCATCTCACCATCCCCCAGGGGGCGGTACCACCCACTTTGGGAACTACTAACTTAGACATATATCAGAGTTTACAGATTCAGCCTCTTGCTCCCTATCAACAATCTGGGTCCTTGTTTTACCATTTTACTGGATGGAAGACTGAGTCAACCTTGAGCCAATGAGAATTGAACTGCGAAACTGCTGGCAATTGGCAGTCAGCAGAATTTAGTCTGCAATACTGTATTCTAACCACTGTGCCACCATGGCAGAATGCTATCTATTCTGTCCAACCTGGTTTGAAATGTCAGCTTGTGCTTTTTTATTTGTTCATTGCCACGTGAGGTTACCCATGAGTTCGGGTCTCCTCATCTGACCGCTCACTTGAGTCCTTGCAACTGGGTTATCTGCAAAATTATCTGCTGCAATGTCCTACCAGCTTCCTCGCCGCCTGTCCTACATAGACACAGGGGCAATCCATGCAGAGGACTGGTAGATTACATGATTAGAAGCATCTCCCATCTCCAAGGATCTTTACAATGGAGAATGTACCCTTCTATGGTAGCCTTTATGCGGTGTACAATGTCCACTTGCAGATCTTGGAAGCTGCGTTCTACTGCTTCTGAAATGTTTTTGTTGTATGGCAGGATGTATGACATGGTCTCCTACATATGGGCAGGCATCTTGTAAAAAAGGGCATTAAGTGTTGTAAATCTAATCTTACGAAGCTTTTCCTTCAGTAATATTGAATTGCTAACTAGGACCTACAAAGCCTTTGCTAGACCAATACTCGAATACAGCTCACCTGTCTGGAATCTGCACTGTATAAGTGAGGGAGTCCAGAAGTATTTCATGAGAAGAGTACTACATTCCTCTGCTCGTAGCAGAATACATCCTACATCACCAGGCTTGAGATTTTGGGCTTGGACAACCTTGAACTACACCGCCTACGGTTAGACTTAAGTATAGCACACAAAATTATCTGCTACAATGTCCTACCAGTCAATGACTACTTCAGCTTCAACCACAACAATACAAGAGCACACAACAGATACAGATACTTAATGAAAACCGGTCCAAACTTGATTGCATAAAGTACAACTTCATCAACAGAGTGGTCAATGCCTGGAATGCACCACCTGACTCTGTTGTTACATCCTCTAACACCCCCCCCCCCGCTCCTTTACTCTTAAACTATCTACTATTGACCTCACCCCATTCCTAAGAGGTCTGTAAGGGGCTGTGCATAAGTGCACCATTGTGCCTACCGTCCCTGTCCTATTGTCCCCATTTATTCACACCTATTTCCTGCATTCTTACTTATGTTTATACTTATACCTATTATCTTGTCAGTGATTGACAAATCAAATCAAATAAATAAAAAATGCTAGTAAGTACCCATTCTGCCTGAATTGTTCATGTAGGTACCTATTCTCCAGTTGTTTATATTGCTGTGGGTTCTCACTCTGCGGAAAATGTTTTGATTACTTTCAGAGTTAGGTCTTCATTTTTTCAAAGAATAAGATATCAAATTAGCAGCACTTTCCATATACTGATAAATTTGGGAATAAGCTCAGCTGACCTCAGTAGAAATTATATTCTGAGTAGTTACAGCTAGAACCACAATACCAATATTAATGCACTTGATACATCATATATTGAGTCATCCAGAGGAAATTATGTTGCTTGTTGATTTTGAAGACCCTTTGCTTTGCTCAGAGAATTGTACTTCACTCTACTTCGAAAATTGAAACCTCTGTAACTGAGTGTGTCAATTTTCAAGCTGCCAGGTGTTTGGCAATTCTTGAAAGGCAGACCCAGAATGAAATGAAAGAAACAAATGAGAGAAAATGACTTCCATTAACACTGTGAGATGTTAGTTTAAGTAAGAAATTGGTTTAAGGAAATGTTCTGCAATGTTCAGCAATTTCTTTCTTTCTTTCTTTCTTTCTTTCTTTCTTTCTTTCTTTCTTTCTTTCTTTCTTTCTTTCTTTCTTTCTTTCTTTCTTTCTTTCTTTCTTTCTTCTTTCTTTCTTTCTTTCTTTCTTTCTTTCTTTCTTTCTTTCTTTCTTTCTTCTTTCTTTCTTTCTTTTCTTCTTTTTGAGCAGTTGGGGCTGAGGGCTGAGGCTGGGGGAGTATCTATTATCACATTTGAATCTTGTTTAATTGTTATTGTTGCATTTGATTTCAGTAAAATAAAGAGACTTAAAAAAAACAGACTGAACGACAAGCCATAGATTGGTGGCTATTCATTCTACAGGTGCAGCTTTATCAATTGCATTTAAACAATTTATTTGCCAATTTCTCCCAGATCCCTACCCTCAGTACTTCCTCTTCAAGGAGCCAAAGGCTTATAAAATTCTTTTCTCTTGTTATCTTCTGTTGGCTAAGATGGAAAAGTCCTCATTCTGAACAAAATGCCACCTTAGTTCCCTCTGAGGGTTAGCTTCTTCACTGCAGGTGCTCTCAAAAAATAACCTCTCCACAGTTTGAAAAATACATGTTATACACCTTCCTTTTACTCCATTGATGTAAGTATAACAGAGTTTAACAAAATTTATTTGTTTACTGATGGATCTTGAAAGATTTGAACATTGGGTGTTATCTAACAAAATGAAATTTAGTGGTGGAAGAAAATATGGTTCTACATTTAGGCAAGAAAAACCAAGTGCTCAGGTATAGTATAGGTGGTACCTGGCTCAACAGTAGTAATTCTGAGAGAGATCTTGGATTCCTAGTGGACAATCACTGAAATATGAGCCAGCAACGTGTTGCAACTGCTAAAAAATGCAGTCCTGGGCTGCATTAACAGAGGGATAGAATCAAGATCACGTGAAGTGTTAATACCACTTTATGATGCCTTGGTAAGGCCACACTTGGAATACTGCATCCATTTTTTGGTTGACACAATGTAAAAAAGATGTTGAGACTCTAGAAAGAGTACAGAGAAGAGCCACCAAGATAAATAGGGGAGTGGAGACTAAAACATATGAAGAACAGTTGCAGAAATTGGTTACATCTAGTTTAATGAAAAGAAGGACTGGGATGACATGATAGCAGTCTTCCAATATCTAAAGGGTTGCCATAAAGAAGAGGAAGTCCATCTATTCTCCAAAGTACCTGAAGGCAGGACAAGAAACAATGGATGGAAACTAATTAAGGAGAGAAGCAACTCAGAACTAAGAAGAAATTTCCTCACAGTGAGAACAGTGGAATGGCTTGCCTCCAGGAATTGTGGGTGGGGCCATCACTGGAATTGTGGGTGTGGCCATCACTGGAAATTTTAAACAGAAGATTGGACAAACAATTAATTGTCTGAAATGTTACAGGGTTTCCTGCCTGGGCAGTGGGTTGGACAAGAAGACCTTGAAGCCTTCCATCTCTATCATTCTGTTATCTGTTATCCTTATTGAATTAATTTGGGATGTGTGTGTATTGCACACTATATTAGAAAATATTTACAGAGCCCTCACATCCTGGACATAAACTGTTTCAACTCCTTCCCTCAAAACGATGCTATAGAGCACTGCACACCAGAACAAGTAGACACAAGAACAGTTTCCCCCCGAAAGCCATCACTCTGCTAAACAAATAATTCCCTCAACACTGTTCAACTATTTACAAATTGTACACTGCTATTACTGTTAATCTTCTCACCACTCCTTATCACCAATCTCCTCCCACTTGACTGTTTCCTAGTATGATTTGACTGTTGATCGTACCCTATGACTATCATTAAGTAGTGTACGTTATGATTCTTGATTCTTAACAAATGCACCTTTTCTTTATGTATACTGAGAGTATTTACATCAAGACAAATTCCTTGTGTGTCCAGTCACACTTGGCCAATAAAGTCTTCTCTTCTCTTCTCTTCTCTTCTCTTCTCTTCTCTTCTCTTCTCTTCTCTTCTCTTCTCTTCTCTATTCTCTTCTCTTCTCTTCTCTTCTCTTCTCTTCTCTTCTCTTCTCTTCTGCTATAGTATTCAACAGTTTGGATCTGCACAACATGCTAAAAAACATACACACATACACACACACATACAGAGAATAATATGACCAAGCATAGAATATTGTGTGTGGCATTTTGCATGAAGATAAACTAGACAGCATTGTTTCCCTCACTTTAAACTGTGAACAGCAGTTTGCTGATATTCAAAGCTCAGTTGCTTAAAGGACATGCAGGACATGATATTAATCACATTAAGGCAGGAACATTCCTATTTGGGGGGAGGTGGGAGGTGACACATACTGAAGGCTGCTGAAAGCTGTAAATGAGGAGGGGTGAGCAGAGACAAATTTAGTTCGTTTTCTGTTACTGTTCCAGGAAAAATCAGCTGCATTTTATATTTTAAGAAAAGTCTCTGTGGACCACAGTGGACTCTTCCTTGCTTTGTTTTGATGACATCTTGCCATAAATATGGGTGTGGGATGATAGGGACCAGAGGCGCCATCCTGAGATAAGAGCCAAAGGTTGACATATCCAAGGATACATGCATGAGAATGGAAAGTAAACAGCCAACAAAGTGGCACCAAACTGTACCAAAACACCTAGTTTGAATACCATTGGACATTAACGAAAGAACCAAGTGGGGAGGGCCTGGGAGAAGGGAAAATAACTGGGTTTATGTGGGAATATTCAGATCTGGCTTTGCATACATTGTAAACACTTGGCTTTAGCAAAAGTATACCATTTGCTGCAAATGGGGTCGAGGGTCTTTCTTTACCAGATGCCCCAGCTGGGACAATTCCGACAGTCATCCAAGTTGTGGGCTGGAGTTGTTCTTTTCTCTTAAGTGGACATGAGCCAAAAAAGCTAATACAATCCTTGGCTGTGCAAACAGAGGCAGTGAATAAACATCTATTATTAGTGCTGCTTTGTAAAGCCTTAGTAACT
Organism: Notechis scutatus; assembly: GCF_049901735.1. Classification (NCBI taxonomy): domain Eukaryota; kingdom Metazoa; phylum Chordata; class Lepidosauria; order Squamata; family Elapidae; genus Notechis; species Notechis scutatus. The sequence continues at coordinate 3,636,620 of NC_142020.1, forward strand.
GCATCCAGTTTCGATCACGACATTAGAAAAAAGATGTTGAGACTTTGGAAAAAGTGCAAAGAAGAGAAATTAAGATGATTAGAGGCCTGGAGACAAAAACACATGAAGAACAATTGCAGACATTGGGTATGGCCGGTCTAGAGAAAAGAAGGACTAGAGGTGACATGATAGCAGTGCTCCTGTCAGCTGGTGCTCCATTCAAAATCCAAGAAAGAAATACTTAGACTCCTTTAATCAGAGAAAAGATATCTTTTACTGGAAATCAAGTGGTAGCAACAAAAGGATTCTGAATCTGAGAAAATGGGCGCATAAATCACATATACAAAGTAATGGCAACGTTCCCACCCCCAATAGTTCAATTGGCTCATCCAATTAAAAGTTGTGTATATCATCATGTGGGCATCTCCAGGTGGTGGTGAGGCTTCTGTCCGTTGACCTTGACATATTTGATAAAGGGTTGCAGCTGCACATAGCATGGGATAGAAACCTAAGCAAGAATGTACCCCCCCCCACAGTTTATACAGTTCTGGTTTGTATAACCTCCAGCTCACTTCCCATAACCATATCCCCCCTTCTCCCCCCGTTACTTATGACAGCCGAAAGATGCAAAGCAAAGGGAGAAAATCTTGAAGGCTGACAGCTCCAATATTTGAGGGACTGCAGAAAGAAGAGGGGGTCAAATTATTCTCCAAAGCACCAGAGGGCAGGAGAAGAAACAATGGATGGAAACTAAACAAAGAGAGAAGCAACCTGGAATTATGGCGAAACTGCCTAACAGGGAGGACAATTAAGTAGTGGAACAGCTTTGCCTTCAAAAGTTGTAAGTGGTCCATCACTGGAGGTTTTTAAGAAGAGACTGGACAGCTACTTGTCTGAAATGGTATAGGTTCTCCTGCTTGAGCAGGGGGCTGGACTAGAAGACCTCCAAGGTCCCTTCCAACTCTATTCTGATTGATTGAGAAATCCTGGGGCTATTCTCAAAAGATGAGAACAAAAGATGAGACAAAAAAAGAAAAATGGAGAAAGTATAAACAAGCCACTTAGACACTGAATGGTTTTGATTAGGGCTATTCACTTTAATGGATTGTTTTTCAAATGTTTGGGTTCTGCTTTGATTCTGTCTTTTATTTTTTCATAATACATCATTTCAGGGTTTTTCAGAATGAGCCGTGTTATTGAAGTACTTCATAAATAAGTAAGCAAGTAAATGAATAAATGTGCGGAGGGAAGGTGATTTAATCTTTGTACCTCTTTGTGGTTGAAAAATCAATAAGACAAATATTGGATTCCATGTCATTGCCAGCAGCTATTATTTGCAAAGGAGAGAAGATATCAGTTGCTATCCATGAAATACATTACTTTTTAAAAAAAACAAGTTATATTCAGTTTTCCATATTTTAACTTCTCTTTTTAGTGAACAGCATGATTACAGGTTTCACATATACATACAAATATGACCATGGTTACATATTCAAATTTTATATCCAATTCCTTGTCTTAACAGTGCTTTTATACATTTTCTATTTTATTGTATTATTCCAAATATTTATCTCATTATTTAATTCACTTATGATAACTTCATAATCATTATACTTTAGTACTTTTAACTGTCACATTTGTATATTTCATCTTAAATTCTAATTAAAAAAAAGACACTTCTTCTATAAATTGGTTTCCCCCCTGAAATCTCAATATAAGTGTGCCACCTTAAGTTATATTTTCACCCCTTTTAAATCTCGTTAAAACATTTAACATTATTACCTAAAACATTAAACTTAATAATCCCTTTAAAACTACATAGCATATATAAATCAGATTCTGCATGATTTTCCTCCTTTTAAATTTCATTAAATTCCCCCCTCCCCGCAAAAGGACATATTAATTTACTCATTCAAACAGTAAAACAATCCTAAGCCCTAAAGTTAATTCCATTTCAGCTCTCCTCCTATATCATTTCATTTATTTCCATATATTTAATACACATATTCCATTAATTATTCCATTCATATTTGAACCAAAAAAGCCAACATTCCAATCTTAAAAATATTTCAATATATCTAATATACTTATTCCATTATTTGTTACAATTATCTCTATACATAAAGAGGAAGAGCATTAGATTCGATTATCCAAAAAATAACAATTCTGTTTTTCCATCTTGTCAGTCTATATGTCCCTATCCGTGAAATACATTACTTGTGGGATTTCAGATTCAGATTTCAAAGTTTGGAATGGGAAAAAGTTCTCTGACGTATTTAATTAAACAAAAAACAATGTAGTATTTAAAAGTCTGTAGAGATTCTCAGTCACCCCCAAAGTGCTTTTTCAGGAGGCAACTGGACTTTCAAAGAGAAATGTCTTCAAAAGAAAAAACAACATTTTGAAGAAATGTCTTCAAAAGAAAAAGGATGCAAATGACCAGCTATCTGCAAGGAATATAAATCCTTCCATTCCTCACCATCCTTTCAGAGCTGAAGAAGCTTCTTGGATGAGAAGTGAAACGTCTTCAAAGCACCTTTGGGGCAACCATGACCTGGATGACTGAGAATCTCTACAGATTTTTAGCTATACAATTTGGGATGAACATCCTTCGAATGATGTGGGAATAAGGAATGGATTTCCAGAGGAAAAATTGCAGATGACAGGAACCAGAAGCACTACTCAAGTGACCCTGAGGACACAGATAAATCTCCAAGTGGCCTCAACAATGCTCTAAAAGGATTCAAATGACCAGCTGTCTGCAAGGAATATAAATCTTTCCATTCCTCGCCATCCTTTCAGAGCTGAAGAAGCTTCCTGGACGAGAAGCGAAACGTCTTCAAAGAAAAACCAGAAAGTCCAGTTGCCTCCTGAAAAAGCACCTTTTGGACAATGTAGTACTTGTAAACAGGGCCATCTTGGTGGTGGTGAAAGCCCACCCTGATAGTAGGAAGAAGGAGTGACTCTGAGGGACCAGAGGAAGAGGCGCCCCAAGACAATAGATCAGATAAGAGTAAACATCTCTTATAAAAACGCTGGTCCTGCCTTAGGCATGAAAGTCAGCTGGGAGACTTTTGGTCAATCATTTTTTCTCAGTCCAATCCATAGAAGAGGCCATGGGAGTTGTGGAGCAGCAATTAAAACAGAATAATACGGTTGGAAGGGACCTTCGGAGGTCTTCGGCTCCAACCTTTCTGCTCAAGCAGGAGACCCTACAACAGTGGTGCCTAACCTTTTTGGGCTCCTGTGCCAAAAATTGTGCACGCATTTCCACGCTCACGCGCCAGCACCCAGAAGACAATGCGCCCCCCCATGCCCCCTACGCATGCGCACACAATCCCCACCCCCCGCAGCCCCCTTCCATGCCCTGCACCTCACAGCTGATTTTCAGCCAGTTTGAGGTCTTTTTCGGCCTCCCAAAGGCTTGAGGAAGGCTTCTGGAAGCTTTGCAGGCCGAAAACTAGCCCAGTTTAGTCACTTCCTGTTTTTCCGAAAATACTGGAAGTGATGAAACTGGGCTAGTTTTCGGCCTGCAAAGCTTGCAGAAGCCTGCAGAAGCCTTCCTCAAGCTGAAAAAGGCTTCAAACCAGCCGAAAATCAGCTGTGAGGCGCGCACATGCGCAGTGAGGTAAGTTTGCCTGCAGCTTGTGTGCTGGCACAAATGGCTCTGCGTGCCACTTGTGGCACGTGTACCATAGGTTTGCCATCATGGCCCTACAACATTCCAGACAAATGGCGGTCCAATCCTTTCTTGAAAACCTTCAGCACCCACAACTTCCGGAGGCAAGCTAATTCATTGTTTTGTCAGGAAATGTGTCCTTAGTTCTTGGTTGAAACTAAGGAGAAATGGATTGATATAAATTAACTGATTGATTAACACAATTCATTAATTAACAGAACCAACCCTGGATGGAACTAACGGAGGAGCTGGCACCTGGATCTGACGAAAGCTGGGAGGTATGGACACCGTTGATTAGACTGCGCATAGATAGAGCAAGCTCCAGAGACGAGGTTATCTGGTGCTTCTGTTCTTTGCAATTGTGGTGACATGCAGATGACAACACGTATGCCCTTTGTGTCCCAATCAGTGTATACTTGAGAACTTCATGGCAGTGCAACAGAACACAGTTAATGTTGCTAGTTTCTGGGCAAGATCTGTTAACTTTCTACAATGTTCTAACCTTATACTTTACATTTTAATTTGTATGTCATATAGTATGCCTTATTTTAATTGTGATGCTTCTGACACAAACAAACAAACATCAATTGATGATGTGCCATCAAGTCAGCATCATAGATTTTCTTAATGGTAAATGTATCCTTAATCTGCTCTTTCACAACCCCCAACACTGCTGTCCATCTCCGCTGTAACTGAATTCATCTGCCTTCCTAAGGATCCACCTCTTCTCTTTCCTTGCCAAGTTTATATACTCCCAGCAGGGTCGCCTAAGGTGCGAGGTTCATCCCAGGGAAAGCCGGCAGGTACCTCTATTGGGTAACAGTGATATCAGAAGATGCTGGAGGCAGCTGTTCACCTTAGAGGCAAGGCACCAATTCAGCATTAAACTACTCCTGTAGCTCTCCAAGAAACCGCTTAAGATAAGATTAGGGAGATATCCACACAAATGAATCACAGGAACTCTAATTCAGAAGTGGGTTCATTGACTCGTTGCGGTGCTCAAGAACCCAGCTGCGTTTACAGGTAGTCCTTGACTTACAATAGTTCATTTAGTGACTGTTCAAAGTTACAATGGCACCGAAAAAAAGGGACTTATGACCGTTTTTCGCACTTACAACCATTGCAGTATCCTCACAGTCATGTCATGAAAATGGTAACTGACTCCTATTGATGACAGTTTGTCAGAATATATTCATGAACTGGAATAGAGCATGGTAACAAGGTAAGCCAATGAATAGGCAGAAGCAACTAAGTCAGCCAATGAGGACTGTTTGGAAACTGAAAGTAGAAGTAGCCTAGGCGTGGCTCTATATTAAGCTCTGCAGCTCTGAAGCCATCTTGAGATCTGAGTCTATTGGAAATGAAACTGCTTCTCTCCTCTGCTGTGTATTGGAGGAAGTTAGCACCCACCCCTCTCCTAGAAAATTGAAATATCCTAGGAAATATTAAAAAGGCAGAATATTTTCCCTAAAAAGAGTAGAAACTCAGAAGCAGAAGCTCATCACCCCCACCTTTACTAATGGACCATTACTCTGACCTGGGCCAGCCTATTTTACATAACAAAGATCTACTCCAGGTAGAGCCATAATAGGAATTGCCCAAAGCCTTTTCATTACATCATCATCCAGTAAGGCTCAACCAAGCCTGGGACTCAGGACAGCCTACAGAGTTGCCCCTGCGCGGCCCCATGGGACAACCAATCAGAACACAAAGCTCAAATTCAAATCCCAACAGAGGGTATAAAACCCAGGCACTCTCAGCCTTCCTCCTCCTTCTTGATCTTTTCCTTCTTTCTTCATCCAGGGCATGTGGTCCTGTCCACCATTAAACCACCTTTCCAAACGGCCTCCATGTTTCCAGTGTCTTTTTCTCCACTTGGAACTGAACCCAGAAGGATAATTCTTCCAACAGTATAATGCTTGCTCCTGAAGTTACTTGCAACATATTTCCGTCTCATGTTGGAGAAATCTGCAACTGGTTTGTAAAATCTACTTATTACGTTTATAAAGATGTTAAATGAAGCATCAGCCATCTGTGTTTATTTTTCTGGTGCTGAATTAACGCTGCAAACGTTAATTAACTCTGAATACAGTTGCAGTGTCCCAGAGTCATGTGTTGCAACCTTCTGGCAAGCAAAGTCAATGGGGAAATCCAGATTCACTTAACAACCTTGTCAAGAAAAGTCATAAATCAGGGCAAAACTCACTTAACAAATGTCTTGCTTAACAAGAAACACCTCAGGCTCAATTGTGGCCATAAGTTGAGGACTAACCATGTAGCCATTTGGAGTGTCCTGCTGTCACATGACTACATCTTTTTTTTTTTTTTGGCCAAAAACCAGCATTTACTTCAATTTGGGGGGGCCAAACCAACCCCATGATGGTTGTGACTATTCAAAGAAGAAACATTTTCTGCTCCTGGGCCACCAAGTAACTCAGTAAATTCAAGAAGACCCAGTCCAGTCTGGAGATAGTCCCTGGAATCCTTTTCTTTGACAAAAGCCAATTTTGAATCCAAATTCTCGTTCCAAGCAGAAGGAGAGCAGGGAGGGAAAAACAGAAGGAGAAACCCCCAGCCTCACACAAGTCTTGCCAAATTGGCAGGATGGCATGAAGGGGGTTATGGGGGTGGGGTGGGACTGTAGCCCTTTGTCGCCCAGACAAAGAAGAAAATTGATTTTCTTAAATCATGCTTAAAGGCAGAATGTCTCAGGACAGCAAGAAAAGAAGAAGGAAAAAAGAATGAAGGAACAAAACGTGCAATCCCCAAAATAAGTTTCTTGGAAACTGATTTTGGAGATTGCTCCTCCTCCTCCTCCTCCTCCTCCTCCTCCTCCTCCTCCTCCTCCTCCTCCTCCTCCTCCTCCTCCTCCTCCTCCTCCTCCTCCTCCTCCTTTTCTTCTTCCTCTTCCTCTTCTCCTTCCTATTCCTCCTCCTCCTTTTCTTCTCCTCCTCCTTCCCCTCCCCCTTTCCTCCTTCTCCCCCTCCCCCTCCTTGTCCTCCTCCTTCTTCCCCTTCCTCTTCCTCTTGCTGTATTGAGACAACGTACCTCTAAGCAAGAGGAGGGGGAGAGAGAATGGAAAAGGGAACGAGGAGAAATGTATCTTAAACCAATTGTCAATGTCATAGCAACAGAGTTAGTTTTTGATGTAAATATTGGTAGGATAGAGCACACAGATGTCAGTAAAAAGGAACCGAAGGGAAAACAACTTAAAATGCAAATCTCTGCTTGGGGCGCTTGAGGTAACTGTAAACCTCTGTTCCTTTTCTTCTCTTGTCCTCCTCTATGACTGTCAGGACAAACTTCAGGAACTTGGAGGGGAGTTAAAATCAGTGCAGGAAATAGGTGGGGTGGTAGAGTCCTGACTGGGTTGTTAGATAGGACTCATCATTTCAGGATGCAAGTGACGTATAGCAATAGCACTTAGACTTGTATACCGCTTCACAGTGCTTTACACCCTCCTCTAAATGGTTTACAGAGTCAGCATTTTGCCCCCAACAGTCCAGAGCCTCATTTGACTGACCTCGGAAGGACGGAGTTAACTTTGAGCCGGTCAGGATCGAACTCCTGGCAGTCAGCGGAGTCGGCCTGCAATATTGCAGTCTAGTTTTGCCAACTGCATTCTAACCACTGAACTACCATGGCGAGAGAGAGAGAGAGAGAGAGAGAGAGAGAGAGAGAGAGAGAGAGAGAGGGAGGGAGAGACAGAAGGAGAAGTAGATAGATAGAGAGATGCTAGAGAGTTAAATTGCAATAGCACTTAAGACTTTTATATACCACTTCACAGTGCTTTACAGCCCTCTCTAAGGGGTTTACAGAGTCAGCACATTGCTCCCAACAATCCAGGGCCTCATTTTTACCCACCTCAGAAGGATGGAAGGCTGAGCCGGTCAGGATCGAACTTCTGGCAGTGGGTAGAGTTAGCCTGCAATACTACATTCTAACCACTGTGTCACCATGGGCGGGGGAGAAGGAGAGAGCGAGAGAATGAGAGCAATAGCACCTAGACTTATATACCGCTTTACAGCCCTCTCTAAGCAGTTTACAGAGTCAGCCTCTTGCCCCCAACAATCTGGGTCCTCATTTTACCAACCTTGGAAGGACAGAAGGCTGAGTTCAACCCTGAGCCAGTCAGGATCAAACTGCTGGCATTGGGCAGAATCAGCCTGCAATTCTTCATTCTAACCACTGCGCCACCACAGCTCTTATAAGAATTCATGTTTTTTGTTTTTTTTTTAAAAAAAAACCTCACATACCAAATTCTGCCTTTAGCAGAAGACCTTGGAAGGCTAATACCTCTCGGGGCCCAAATGGGCTATTTTACTGAAGGTTAATAAAAGGAATAAGATGGAAAATTGCCGTTGGTTTCACCCTTCACCCCTTCCTTCCATCGAGTAACCTGGGGGTAATTGAAGTTCCCTGCAGGAGGCTCATCCTTTTAGGTTATTTTCCCCATTGAGTTCTCTACATGTAGTAAGTCAAGGAACAAGATCCGTCATCTTAGCCCTTTCTCGGTCTTGCTTGGGCACATTCAAAGCCTGTAGCTGCAGAATATGAAGCCAAAGAGATTTCCCTAGGAAAGGCCAGCCCAGCCAAGCAGATGCTACCTGCCTTGACTCACCTGGGGAAAAAAGGAGGTCCTTTACGTCAAGAGGCTGCAATTCAAATATTCCATTTAGACGTCGGGCAGCATTTTCTGTGCGCACGTCTCTGTTGGCAACAGATATTTATATGCGCGGTTCAGACACCAACAGTCTTAAAAGGTTGCGGCTGGCCTTTGGTGGTAATTGATGCATTAAAAGCTTTCCTAAAATTGCTAATTAAGTTTGATGCATTGCAATAATTGCGGTGGCATGCAGCTTGGGAAATGGGCCATGGGCAAAAGCTCGGTGGAAGCATTCAGAGTAGCAGGAAGAGGCAAAAGGAAGGAAAAGAGATACAGAAGGAGGAAAAGAAGGAAGGAAAAGAGGAAAGGAAGGAAGGAAGGAAAGGAGGAAGGGAGGGAAGGAAGGAAGGAAGGAAGGAAGGAAGGAAGGAAGGAAGGAAGGAAGGAAGGAAGGAAGGAAGGAAGGAGTCTCTTCCTTTGTTAAATTATGAAAGTGAAAAATAAACTAAGTTCAGAAAAGTATCTTCTCTTGATAAACAAAGCTCAGTAGTTGTTCTCTCCACTTCCAGTCCTCATTATTATCAAAATCCCACACTCCCAGTATTCGATCTTTACTCATCAATATCCTCCTGGCTAAGGGGTTCCTCTTTTTGATTTCTGCCCTGGTTCTGGGTACTTAAGGACTGAAATGTTTGTACAAATTATTAGACCTAAATATATCATTGCAGGCAAAACTATTCCACAAGGCCTGGCTCGTTCCATGAGAGGAAAAGAAAAGTCATAATTGTGATGACTCCTATTATGGCCATTTCCACTTTTGGGGAAACCATCCTTCTCTCCTCCCTGCATTCCATAAATATGAAAACAAACAAATTCAAAAGTTATGAAGTTTATGTAGTTATTTACCAAACACATGTAAATTATATTAAAGTAACCATTGAGCACGCTAATGTTTGGAAATTGAAAGTTGAACAATTTGACACTCCCTCATTTGGACATGGCTTTAATGGACTTGGGAGAAAGTGCAGATTCTTGGAAATATGGGAGGGTCTTTTGTTTTGAGGCACCAAATGCTCTCAACTCAGCACTGATCTTGTTGGAAGAAATATCCAGGTCTAGGGCCAAGCTGGGAATAAAATGAAGGCTGATTGGAAAGAAAAAATTAATTTATGTTCATTGGTGAACAGAACCAACACACACAGAGTGCAGTTCTGAGACAGTGGACAAAATGGAGTTTAGAGAGGGCGGGTTTTATACCTCCTGGATTCCTGTGAGGTCATGTAGGGGTCATGGCTGGCTCTATAGGCAGAAGGGGAAATGCAAATCCTAGGTGTTTCTCTGAGCTAATCGTATGAACCTTTGGCTTGCTGCTTATCTGGAGTTTCTGTCTGGCCCAATCTTTCCAAATCTTCATTGCTAAAAGCTGGCCTCCTCAAGTTTCTGCTTGAGGCAGGGAGACTGGTGCTGGTTTCTGATTCCCTTAAGATTTTTTCCCATTTCTCCTTTAGGGGAAATATTCTATCCTGCCTTTTTAATATTCCCCCAAATATTTCACTCTCTAGGAGGGTGGGTGGATGCTGACTTTCTACAATCTCTCCTTATTGAGCACAGTGAGGAGAATACCACATACTTCTGTTAAATCTTGAATAGCCCTGCACACTTGACCCTTTAGCAGGCAGGGGGAGGAAGGGGGAAGAGCCATGGCCCTTTTACGTTCTGTGAACTTCAATTCCCAGAATTCCTGACCCAGCTGGCACAGGAATCGTTCCTCACCCCTGCTGTAGCATCTTCTGTTTTTTTATGACGAGAGCGTAATAAGGTGTTTGGCTTGCTAGGGTCAATGGTTCGGTGATCGATGGAAGTTAGAACTGCACTGAAAAAAAGGAACTCATGACCAGTTTTCACACTTACAACCATTGAGTCATCTTCATGGCCAGGAGATCAAAATTCAGATGCTTGGCAACTGGTTCGTATTTATGACGGTTGAGCATCCTGGGATGCCGGGATCCCCTTTTGGGACCTTCTGACAAGCAAAGTCATTGAGGAAGCCAGATTCACCTAACAACAGTGTTCCTAACTTAACAGCTGCAGTGATTCACTTAACACCTGTGGCAAGCAAAGTTGTACAATGGGGTAAAATTCATTTAATAAATGTCTCGCTTAGCAGCAATAGCACTTAGACTTCTATACCGCTTCACAGTGCTTTACAGCTCTCTCTAAGCGGTTTACAGAGTCAGCCTCTTGCACCCAACAACCTTGGAAGGATGGAAGGCTTTTACCTACCTTGGAAGGATGGAAGGCTGAGCCAACCTGGAGCCTGGTGGGATTTTAACTGCTGGCTGTGGGCAGAGTCAGCCTGCAATACTGCACTCTAATCACTGCACCAAGATGGCCTCCTTCCTTCCTCTTACCTTCCTTCCTTCCTTCCCCTCCCTCCCTCCCTCCCTCCCTCCCTTCCTTCCTTCCTTCCTTAGCAATAGACTTATTTACCGCTTCCCAGTGCTTTACAGCCCCCTCTAAGCAGTATAAAGAGTCAGCCTCTTGCCCCCAATCATCTGGGTCCTCACTTGACCCACCTCAGAAGGACAGGAGGCTGAGTCAACCTTGAGCCTGGTGAGATTTGAACTGCCAAGTTGCAGTCAGCTGGCAGTCAGCAGAACTAGCATGCAGTACTGCACTCTCACCATTGCGCCACCGTGGCTCTTAGCAACATGAATGTTGGGCTCAATGGTAGCTGTAAGTCAAGGACTACCTGAATATTTTTTTCTCCAGGCTCTTCCAATGATGCCTCATGGTTCTGGCCAGTAAGACAAAAAAGGCCCAAAGTAGTTCTTGATCAATGTAAGGTTACATACCTCTGTTAATCTGTTAACATCTGTGGGGTTTTTTGGAGGACTTCCGGTTTGTCGGCCCGCGGCGGCAGGGATTTGCGAGCTGCGCGATCCTGCCGCGCTAGCCGTTTTTGGGGCTCCGACCCAGCCGGGTACGGAGCTAGGCTGCCCTGCAGGGGCAGCTGAAGGTAGGGGATCCGGAGAAGGGTTTGGGGTGCTGCAGACCCCCTCCCTGGCCGGCAGAACCCCCTTTTCCCAGGACGGTGCAGCGGCGGTCCGTAATGGCCGCCACAAAGAAGCTGGCAGCCGGGTAAGAATGCGCAGGAGGAAGTGGAGAAAGTGATTGAGAGGAGAAAGTTTTTCTTGGCTCCTAGGACTCTAAGACATATTTAATAAAATTCCTGAAAAGTATGACTTTCTGAATAATACCTGCCAGAAGAGGAAAAAGCGGCTGCTGGAAGGTGCTGAAAGGATAGCTTTCCCTCTTTTCCTACGGAATAAATAACTGGATATTAAGAAACCTATTTTTTTAGGTGGAAATTGGATTTAAGCGATGAGTGGGAAGAGAGAGGATTAAAAGAAAATATTTGTATGCTAAGATTTGTTGGAGCAGATGCCTTAAGGATTTGAAGACTAGAATATATTGTAACAAGACTTTAAACAGATTTGGACTTTCTTTCTCTTTGATTGATATCACCCCAGAAAGTGAAAGTGAGAACTCTGCCTTGGTTTGGACTGATTGATAACTTTGGGACTGTTTTATCTTTTTTATTTTCTTTTGAATATTCTGGTTGTTGTAAGAAGAAAGAAGGAGAAAAGAAAAGAAAAGATTTATAATGGCTCTTTCTGTTGAGGAACTGAGAAATGGTGTGGAAGAAGCTTTTCTTTTCTTAGAAATGGCGCTTACTAATTATCAACAAAAATTACAACAGATGAAGACAGCAGAGGAACAAGAAAGAAAGGAAGGAGCCATCTTTAATGAATCTCAGAATTTGATCCAGAAAAAAGGAAGAGAGAAAGAAAAGAAAAGAAGAGAAAAGAAGAAAACTAAAGGATTTAAGGACTTAAGATCTAAAAAAACATTTAAGAAAGGGAAAAATAAAGTGCAAAACCAATATGATGATTGTAAATAAAGGGGAAAAGAAATACGACAGAGAAGGGAAGCCGGTAAGGCAGAGGCTAGAAGAAGGGGGTAGAAAGGTTTGTTGGGAAAAGAAAGAAAGGGAAAAGGTGGAGAAAAGCTACAACGTTTTGAAATTAAATGGAAAAAGGAATTTTTATGGATAATGGATAAAGTATAATTTTTTTTAAAAAAAAAAGATTTTGCAAGGTACATAAGATGAGATGGTAGTATTGCAATGGTTTAAGAGTTGATAAGAGATTAAAATGTTAAAATGTTTAAAAATGATTGGTATTAAAACTTAATAATAGGAGAGGTTTAGAATATTGTTTTAATTAAAGAGTTTAATAAAATTATGGTATTGATGTTATTATAAAATTTTTATTATAGTATTTTTTTTAATATTTGGATTTATTCTCTAATTATGCATTTAATTGTGTTGGATGTATTAGTTAGATAGAATGTACCAAGCAAAATCTGATTGGGTATTAGATATTATTTTAAAGATTAATTTGATTAACTTAGGGGGAGATAGAAAGGCATCATACTCTGATTAATGATTTCAGGAGAAACTGATTTTCTTTTTTTTCATAAGGGATGAGACAAAGGGATGATAAAAAATGGACAAAAGATACAAATATAATGATTTAAACTAAGATGATTAATTAAGGTAGAATTAAGAAGTGTGAAATATGTGGAGAAGTTAATATAGAAGGCTTAGAATGGTAAATAAAATAAGTAATGATATGTAAGATGAGCATGAATATAATTGAAGTCCATGAAGAGAGAGACACCTGGGTCCAAGTTACTTTCCAAAAAGATAATTTTTTTATGTTTTGTGTGTTGTGTGTATATGTCTTTTTGGGGGAGAATTGGTAAAAACTTGTAGAAATATAGAATGAGAATAATGGTAACTAAGTCAGAAAGAAACAGATGAAATAATAATAATGATATTGAATAAGAGTAAAGAGAAGTAAAGAGAAATTGAATAAGAGGTTTTGGTATATTATATGGAAATGGTTTAAAACAGAATTATAATTTATCTGACTTGTTAAATTTATAAGGGAAAAAGGTTTAAACATGTAATGAATAATGATAATTTGTGTGTTTTAAAAATTAATAAAACTTGTTTTAAAAAAAAAAAAAAAAAAAAAAAAACATCTGTGGGGTGTTTTTTTTTAAAAGCCACTTTATTTCTTTTGAAGAGAAGGGAAAATGGCTTCCCACTCTTTAGCCGTTCACAAAGAAATCATTCCCCTGGTTTGTTCTGTCTCTCCCCCCACCCCATTTTTTTCCCCTTTTGGTAAAAGATAAAAATAAAAATGCAGTTTCAATGGTTGCATTACCAAAACAAAAAACAAACAAAAAAAAAAAAACCACCCCAACCCTCACTGTGACATTTATTTGCTCATTAGCAGGCAGCAGCCAATAAAATCAGATGGTGCTATTTAGATAAGAACCAATAATCTAAAAAGCATTGATGGCCGGTTGGTACACTCACCATGGACCTTGGAGCTTCCTATCAAGATAACCAGAGCAGATGCTGTTTTTACAGCTTGTCACTTCTCCGGTGGTTTTTCTCCACATTGTAGGATTGGTCCCAGGGCATTATCTCTGGTCACCAGATTGACTGACTGGGAGTAAAATGAAGAATGAAAGAAGCAGCAGATTGCCATCTTCATAGAAGTCCAGTTGTTTAAAATTGTCACCAACGCTGGGAAATGTACATCTGGGTTTTTTTTTTGTTTCAGGACAAGGTGAATTTAATTTTCTGATTCCATCCCCCCACACTTGCAGTTTATCCAGCCCCCAAATCTCCAGGCACTTCTATACTACCTCACGCTGGTCTGATCTCATTTTCAGCATATATTTTAAAGTAACTCTACTCGTGCTTCGCTACAAAACTATGTGATCGGGCTTAGTTTTTGGGGAGGAAAATAAAAGGGAAAAAAATTCTGCCTCTGCCTACCAGCATCCATTGGTATTCATCTGGCTAGCCCCCTGTCAGTGTGTGAGAGAGTTGAGGGCTGTCTGGAAACTGAAACAGTATTTGCTGTGTGAGCAAGAAGGAGACAGCAAGAAGCCTGTGCGTGGCTTAGCTCAACTGTTCTGTACTAAAGCTGCTTGGTGCTGTGAAACTAAAACTGAACCTGAAACTCCTCTCTTCTGTTTGTGTTTTGCAGGTGGGGAGGGGGGAGTAGAACTCCTTAGCATCAGAGCATGTTAATAATAATATAAGAATTACTAATGCTCTGATGGTCATTTTGAAAAATCTTTTCTTAGTGAGAAAGCTAGAAGCCAAGAGGAACCTACGTGCCAAATTTCAAGTTTGTAGGCTTTACGGTTCTGGAGATATTGTGATGATGCATGACTGGTATTTTGCTTTTATATATATAGATGATCACCAACACTGGAAAATGTACATGTCTGCGTTTTTTTTCTTGTTTCAGGACAAGGTGAATTTAATTTTCTGGTTTTTTGCCCCACTTGTAGTTTACTCAGCCCCAAAATCTCCAGACACTTCTACAGATCAGAAGCTGGTCTGATCTCATTTTCAGCATATATTTTAAAGAGCCTCATGGTAATGCTCCCTTCCAGGAAATAACAGAGATTAACAGAGTTGGAAGGGACCTTGTAGGTCATCTAGTCCAACCCCCTGCTCAAGGAGGAGTGGGCTGTGAGCTGTTTGCAACCAGGCTGCGGAAGCACCATATGAATACGTGCGAATCTCCACTTGCGCGAGCAATGGGGCCATGTGTGCCTGCCACTCATGCAAATGGAGCAGTGCACACACGATGCTTGCTGGCCGCTTGTGGGAAACTATTCCCTACCCCCCCCCAATGCTGGTCCGCAAAGCTGGAAAAGTTGGGAAATTCTGCTCTGTTACAAGTAGTTGTCAGGTTACAACCACTTGTTCAGCAACTGTCCAAAGTTATGATGGTGCTGAATGAGGAAGGGCTGATGACAAGCCCACTTAGTTACTGCTGTTGTAATATTCCTGCGGTCGGCATGATTGAGAATGGGGTGCTTGGCAACCAGCTGGCAATTACCATGGTTACAGCATCCCAGTGGTCATCTGATCACCTTCCTTGATAGCTTCCCGCAAGCAAAGTAAGTGAGGAAGTGTTCTGACCCAGCTCGCCAAACACGACCAACCCTCAGAAGTGAACTCAAAAGATTTATTAGGAGCGCCAGTAGCCCCTGCCAAAAGTTTCTCACAACAGGTGAACAAGTCTGTCCAGCAGGGAGATGAATGGTTGTCTGCCACATCTATTCATCTCTCCTTTTATCCCCAGAGCTAGGGTGGGGATTTGCTAACAGCGATGGCTCTTCCGTCCCAAGGACTGGCCCATAGACTTCCACTGCTCTCCTCTCCTCTACCTTCTATGTATCTACGTGTCAGGCACTGGACCCAGCTGTTCCTCCTCCTCCTCATCAGCCACCTCCAGACCTGGGGGCTGTTGACTCTCCATCTGAGGGTTGACAGATGGCCCAGGCTCCGCCTCTGTCTCTTTCTCTGCCAGCTCCATTCCCTCTCCCCCCTCGGAGCTCGCAGGCCGCCTTGATGCTGACCCTGACTCCTATGCCTCCTCCTCCTCCTCCTCCTCCTCCTCCTCCTCCTCCTCCTCCTCCTCCTCCTCCTCCTCCTCCTCCTCCTCTTCCTCCCTCCACCTCCTCCTCCTCCTCCTCCTCTTCCTCCTCCTCCTCCTCTGATTCAGCTGCTGGAGGGGCTGATGGCCGACAAGCCACAACAGGAAGCCAGCAGGAGGCTATGAGTCACTCCTCCTCTCACTGCTTTTTGTCCACCCAACCATGCTCCATAGCACCTGCCCATGACACCTACCTGCCTATCCACCCCATAGCTCTCACCCCCTGGATGCTCACTGGAGTTCTCTCACTGCTCTCATCTCAGGGAGGGTGTTGCTTAATGACCAATGAGGTCCTGGGTGTGATGACCCAGGGTGGGATACAAAAGCAACAAAGTCACAAAAACAGGTGAAGTCCCTTTTGTTCATTTAACTTGGCTTTAAAGCTCCAATTATCATTGACTGAGAAAAAAAACTCCCCCACAAACAGTTGTGAAAAGGAAGAACTTCCATTCAAACTCAAAATACCTATAAATTATAAATAGAAAAAAACAACACAAACCACACTGAAGAATTAATGAGATGAGGCAGAATAAGAGCTTGAAGACGTCCACAGATATCGAAATACACACCCTGTGAAGGACGCCAGAACTCAGATAAGAACTGACAGACTAGAAATATTTCACGCTTTGTTTCCAGCACTGTCCCATGCACAGTTTGTCCTTTTAACCAGTCCTCACAGCTGCAGCCCATGGAGGGGATCAAGGCCTCCCCGTAGACCACGCCATTCACATTTCTCCCTTATCTGCTCCTCCCTGCGTTCCCTAGGATAAAGAAGGGGTGGGCCTGGGTCTTCCTCTGAATGCCTAGCCAGCCTGTGCCCTTCCCCAGTTTCCTCCACAACCTTGGAGCCACACTCCCGCTCCCTGTCGGTTGTTCCTCCTCTCCCTCTGAGTCAGATTCTAACAGGGGCATGACACTGGGTTTATGATGGCAACCAGGAGCACCAGGATTACCACCACTAAACTATGTGGTTACATGACATTGCACTTGAAGACTGCATCGCTTAGTGCTGGAAATTCTGTTCCTTATTGCTGTCATAATTCAAGGAGTATGCACTGCCTTTAAGTAAGAACAATCCTTGACTCTATTTGTTGAGAAAGGCATAGTTTGGTAAAGGTCAAGCAGAACACAACAGATTATGAAAAGAGATTAGCTCTGTTGAAGTTGTGGAAGTTGGAAGATTAGAACTACATATACCTATTTGTATTATTATGGTTACTGTTGCTTAAAAAGAGATACAACCCAGTTAATGCAATGCCCACAAAATATGTATGTTTATATTGAAAAATAAAAAAACTTATTTGAAAAAAAAAGCAGAATACAATAAAGCAAAGCCAGAACTGAAATCAGTGCGCCAAAACCCCCAAAGTTTAACTCCCCCACCCCTGCCCCAGTCACTTCCCATTTTCTGGTCTCCCAGCTGTTTGACCTTGATGTTGTGGCTCCAGAAGGTAAGGTGAGTAGCAAACTTTCCCCCCTCCCATGCATGGCATACTGGCATCGAGCGAATGAGATGGCAGTTCTCACAGACTACCTGTGTCATCGTGTGAATTAAGGGTGTGTGTGTCTGTCTTAGATGTTTTCATACAACTCTGTCTTTGCAAGGGGGCTTAAGTTACCTTCTGACTGTTTGTTGCTCTGGTAACATACCTTTCCTCTCTTCATCAAGGCCATCCGCTCTACTCTGTATGCTGCCACTACTTTCGAGTTGACGCAAGCAGCCCAGTCCCATCCAGTCATTGTGAGATTCTATTTGCATTTGTGGAAAAGAACAGAAATACTGAACCACGGTCTATTATTCAGGCAACTAGCATCCTCGGAGTATTCTCTCCCCCAACTGTATCGGAGTAATACATTTTCTTGGTCATAAAGAACCACAACCACCATCTTGGCATAACGTCCACCCAACGAAGGCTGAACTTCATTTAAAATCTCTAATATAGAAAGGCCTGTGCAACCCATGGAATGTTAAACCCAGACAAAAACAAAACACAAATGACTGTGTTTCAAAGGAAACCAGATTCTGGCCTAATAGGATGGCTTGATTCACTCAAGATGCCACAACTGGTTTCCTACCCCCAGGGTGAAACACAGCTTGCTTTAAGTTGGTCTTGCATGTTCTATAACCTTTCCCTCTCTGTCTTTAAAGAGAAAATAGAATGAATGAGCTGGAAGGGACCTTGGAGATCTTCTAGTCCAGCCCCCTGCTCAAGCAGGAGAACTTATACCATTTTGGATAAGTGACTGTCTAGACTTTCTTAAAAACATCCAGTGATAGCGTGCCTATGACTTCTGAAGGCAAGCTGTTCCACTGATTATTTGTTCTAATTGCAGGAAGTTTCTCCTTAATTCTGGGTTGCCTCTCTCTTAGATTAGTTTCTGAGTTCTAACCATTGTTTCTTGTCCTTCCCTCTGGTGCTTTGGAGAATAATTTGACCCCTGTCTTCTTTGTGGCAGCCCCTCAAATACTGGAATAGTCCTATCATGTCACCCCAATTCTTCTTCTTTTTTTTTTATACTAACCAGACCCAAATCCTGCAGCCATTCTTCATTTGTTTTAGTATCCAGGCCTTAGTCAGCTTAGTTGCTCTTCTCTGAACTTTTTCCAAAGTCTCAGCATCTTTTTTGTAGTATGGTGACCAAAATCAGTTGCAGTATTCCAGGTGTGGCCTTACTAGGGCTTTATAAAATGGTACTAATACTTCAGAACTAATTAGAGGGAACTCATTCCTGCAAATACCACCTTATGCTCTACAGGATCTGGTCATGTAGTGGCCAAGGGCATGATTATATTGATGGACACACATGCACACTCCCAAACCAGTGCTCGCCAGATTCCTTGTTCCCTCTATCATTATTATTGAGTTGAGAATGACTTTCTCTAAAACTTCTTTTGTAGTGGAAGGGCAGAAAAAAATTGAGGGACACATGCACACTCCCAACCAGGCCAGCCCCTACAGAGTTGATGACTTCTAAAACCTCTTCAGGGGTGTAAGAAGGAAAGGAAATGGTCCCAAGGCAGGGAAGGATCACTTTGCCACAAGGCATAACCTCTGGCTCCCACAGCCTGTAGCCTTTGGATGTCAACGTACAAAGCGTTATGAAAGAAAGGATCACTTCAAGGTTACTTCATACAAAACTTCTGTGCTTCACCTGGATTACGTTTCCCCCTAGCGTCTCCAAAATTCTTTTAAGTTCCCAACAAATATTTGAAGGAAATTGGTTTTCAATTAGCACACTTGCCCGATTTCTTTCCGTATTCATTTTTATTCATTTAATTGAAGAGTTTGCTTTTGAAATCAGTCAGACAAAAGAAAAGTAGAGGCAAATCCTTCTGCATCAAACTTGGAGACTTTTCATGCCTTTAGATTTGAGGTGGCCAAAGGATGCTTCTGGATGTCTTCTTGGAGAAGCCAACATCAATTTTTTTAAAAAAATAAATCTGCTAGTTTGGAAAAGGGTTACTTCAATTCCTATATTTAAAGATCTGGATCTGTACCACCTCTACACCCTCACTTTTAGATTGGTCTGGAGTAGTCAAAGATAAGTAGTTAAAGATAAATTCTTGATTTGGTTGAGGATATAACAAGGGCCATGAGCAGCCTCCAGTTCCCGGTGTAACAGTAGATTGAATATGTACTTCTTTAAAAACATATAGCTTAAGCAAAAGAAGACTAAGCAATATTAAACAGTGACAGGCAGAGAAAAGCCTCTTGGTGTAGAAGAAAATTTGGAAAGGGTTCAAAGGCAGGGAAGGGTCGCTTTGCCACAAGGCATAACCCATGGCTCCCACAGTCTGTAGCCAGCCCAGCAACCTCCCCTGGAGCTGTTCCGGGTCCTGAAAGCAGAGGAAACGCCTCACTGGATCACAGCATCGCATCCCACCCTACGTACCATTCGTGCTCCTTCCCTTCTCAACATTTGAATCTCCAGCTCATCTATGGCACAGCAATAATGGAAGAATTGTGTTCAAATGCAAGGTAGGGGTTTTCCATCAGAATGATCCTGGTGACCCTTGAAAAAATTGTGATATACAAGGACATTTTGGATACTGAAGGGAAAGTTAAATTGAAGCAAGAGCTTGAAGACCAAGGAATTATACTATCATGAACGTATCTTTTCTTTTGATGTACACCGAGAGACACCAAGACAAATTCCTTGTGTGTTTAATCACACTTGGCCAATAAGGAATTAATTAATTCATTCATTCATCATGGTGGCCTCAATTGCAAATGCAATTTAGATATGAAGAAAATATGAAAAGGTATGGCTTTTATAAAGGACAAGCACCTTTTGATAAGACACTGTTGAACTCTGATGAGAAACTAATTAAGAAGATATATAACTTCTTACTAAATTTAAAAATTGAGGATGAACAAATAAAAGACCCAGTGATACAATGGGAATTTTGGGGGGGCTGTAACATGGAATTAGAAAAGTGGCAAACTTTATGGGAAAGGAACTAAAGATTAACAATGGTAACTTCTTATAAATAAAATTTGTATAAAATGTTTTATAAATGGCATTTACCACCTGCTAGGTTAGCTAAAATGTTTAAAAATATGTCTAAGAAATGTTGGAAATGTAACCAAAAAACAGGCACATTTTATCATTTGTGGTGGAGTTGTGTTAAAGCAAAAAAAAAAGGGTGGGGGGGCAAAAATACACAGATGGCTAGAAAAGATAATAGGGAAACGTGGATTTTAAAACTGAACTGTTTTTATTAGGGATAATATCAGAAAAAATGATAAGAAAAGTATACGTTTAATATTATATGTCTTAGCAGCGAGGATTATTTTTGCACAATATTGGAAAAATGAAGAAACATCACAAGATGATGAGATAATTAAAAAGATACTAGATTGTGCAGAAATGGATAGACTTACATTGAAAATCAAACAGAAAGAAGATGCAGAATATTATCAAACATGGAATTTATTTTATCAGGGGTTGGAAAAAAGGGGTGGAGATTAAGAATGGAAATTGTATTGCTAAGGAAATTAAATACCCAGGCAGCACAATGTTTATTAAGCACCAAGAAATATGATTAATAGAAAATTAATAAAATTTATTTAAAAAATAATAATTATCCTGTTTGAAGGGGCCATGTTGCTCTCTATGTTTCATTCCCACTCAGGGCAAGCATCCCAATGAAAGCATCCCAAATAAAAAGCTGTCCAGCCTCTTTCTGAGCATTTTAGATCAGGGGTCTCCAACCTTGGCAGCTTTAAGCCTGGAAGACTTCTGTGAGTTGAAGTCTTCCAGGCTTAAAGTTGCCAAGGTTGGAGACCAGGGATGGGATTCTACCAGCTCGCACCTATTCGCTAGAACCGGTTGTTAACATTCTAAGCAGTTCGGAGAACTGGTTGTTAGCAGAAATTACTGGGCTCATCCTGTAAGGAAGGCAGGAAGGAAACATTCTGGTGTTGCTTACAGAAACTGCCTCTCTGTTAACCCTTATTACATTCGTGGCAGGACTAGACTTCCTTTCTCTGGAACTTCTCTGGAGGTTTTTTTTTCCTCCTTTGCTGGGTACTTTGCTTGTGTGGCGTGACCATTCAAAGTTACAATGGCACTGAAAAAGTGACTTATGACCATTTTTCACACTTACGACTCTTGCAGCATCCCCACAGTCATGAGAGGCCAGGCAAGGAGATGCGTGCCTCGATGTGAGTGATATTGAATTGGCCATGCCCAGCCAATAACATGACCACCAAGCCATGTCCACCCGGTCACATGACCACCAAGCCACACCCACCTCCTAAGCCACGCCCACAGAACTGGTTGTTAAAGAATTTGAATCCCACCCCTGTTGGAGACC
Source organism: Notechis scutatus (assembly GCF_049901735.1). NCBI lineage: Eukaryota > Metazoa > Chordata > Lepidosauria > Squamata > Elapidae > Notechis > Notechis scutatus. The sequence continues at coordinate 3,658,306 of NC_142020.1, forward strand.
CCGGTTTTAGATGATGTGTTGAGCTTTGGTGAGGAAGAAGTTTTAATTCTGCCTCCCTGCATCTTAAATCCAAGATTTACTGGAATATACTGGAATTAGAGGAAGGGAATCTTGACCTTCATTTCAGGGTTTTCAAAGAGTGCTATTCTATCCACGCTTCCTTTCTTCACAAGGAAATGTGTTCCCAGATCCTTGTATCTCTCTTCATAGACTTAGTTTCTAGTCTTCTGATCACTGCCCTGTTCTGATTGCGATAGTAGTGTGATAAAAAGTCATAATTTCACTTTTCTCAGCACCATGGTAATTTCAAATGGCTGCTAAACAAATGATCTTAACCAGGGGTGGGCTTCAAAAAAGTTAGCAACCAGTTCTCTGCCTGGTTGCTGGGTGGGTGTGGCCGTGGTGGGCGTGGCCTAGTTGGCCTCCTGCACCACAGCAGGGGGGCATTTTTGCCCTCCCCAGACTCCGGAGGCTTTCCTCAAGCCTCCGGGAGGGCAAAAATGGCCTCCCTGGGCTCTGGAGGCTCTCTGGAAGCCAGAGATGGGCCCGTTTCCAGCCTTCCCGAACTTCTGGGAGGCCCATTTTTTTGCCCTCCTCAAGCCTCCATGCACACTCTGCACTTGCCTGCATCCAAAACGGGCCCCATGGGAAATCCTGGGAGGGGTGGAGTGGGGTGGGCAGGGCCAGTCAGGTGTGGGATTTGGGGGTTCTCCTGTTCTGACCCAAACCTTGTTCCAAGGAAACAAACACAAAACAGAGGTAACAGGAAAACCTTTTAATGATTCTTCACGAATACCGTTCCTTCTCGGTTAAAAGGATGTTTCAACCTAATTGTCTCTGATAAGAACGAGCCTTGCCAAGGTGGTGCAAGGCTGCCAAGAACACTAGATAAAGTTGCCAAGAAATAGTTCAAACACAAAGAGTCTCCAAACACAAACTAAGAGAGTCCGAACATCCACCAGGCTTGAGTGCAAAAACTTCTTTGCTTCCTGCAAAGAACTCCAGTTTCTCAGCTGGCTTTTATCTCTTGAGGGAGGGGCCATTATCTTGCAGCCTTACTCCTGAGTCACCCATGCTGCTGCAGCTGCTCTTTCCTTCGAGCATCCCTGCGCGCACGCGCATTGAGCACAGGCTCCTCGGGATCCTCTTCCTCACTGCTGCCAGCCTCCATAATCTCCGAAGGCAGCACTCCACTCCCTGATGGTCCTGGCCCCATCCGTGCATCACATGCAGGGCCCTTATCTGAGTGCTCGCTCTCCAAGACCTCAGCCGTCCACACCTGCTACCGGCAAACTGCAACATCTCCAAACTGCACAGAATCTTAGGTAGGGGCTCTCCCGAACCCCTACAAACCCCCACCCTTGGTATAAGTCAAGGACTACCTGTAGATATGGATCTTCTGCCTCGCTTCATTCTTTGCTCTTTCTTCAAGAGCCTGTTGAGAGCCTCTTGTTGTTCTTAGGCACATACGCATAATACATATTCCTTGCCTTCCTCCTGCTAGGATGAATTTGGCCAGGCACTACATTTGACCAACTCTTGGAAAGCATTTCCTGTGAAGGGCCTCCTTTTGGTTGCAAGCTTTCTTGACATATAATTGCACCATGAGATTCCTATTTTGGGGATCACCCACTTATGAAACTCTTCAACCTCCCCAAAGTGGAACATGATGCCTGCTTCCCTCATGGATTGCCAGCAGATTAGAAGCAAACCTTCCATTTTAAAGGGTCATCGTCATTACCAATCATCATCGATCATCATTTTTACTGCTCTTCCTCTCAGAGGGAATTAAAATAAGGATGCGCAAAGGTGTGTTTTTTTTGGTGGTGGTGGGGGAAATAATTACTCTTCTTTTGGATAAAAGCAATTGGTGAAATATTTTGTCCACTCAAAATTGTGTTTTCCAGTTGCATTTATGAGAAGACATGACAAGGGTGAGTGGGTGGAATTATCAGAACAGAAATTCATAGACGCTCCTCCCCTGTACCATGTTTCGTCATGGTACCACCTAGCTTTGCTCTTCCTCTCCGCAACAGTAAAATGTTTTCTGTTCTTTTTAAGCCACATTTCATTCAGTGGAAAAACCTTGCCATTCCATCCTCAGTTCTCACGCCTTCCCTTCAGCAGTGCAGTTTGCAAACATTGGCTCAGCCTGTGGTGTCTATTTAGTGGGCAATTAATTATTTTTTGTCACTTCCTGCATGTTTATTGGTCAAGGTAAATTGCATCTTTAATTAAATAGTTGATGGGGGAATGCCTGCTCATCCAGTAGTAAGGGGGCAACTTGATTGAAAATGTTGGGAGACTAATTAGCTCCCCACTGGAACCAGAGTGGATGAGTGTGACCTTGAGTTTGGTGTTCAAAAAAAGAAAAGAAAAGAAAAATGGTTGAGGAACCTGCTCCATGAATAAAGCAGTTGCAGAAACAGAGGTGTTGCTGTGTATGTGCTTTTGACCCGAGACTGGCTGGAGAATTTTGAAAGGCCATTGGTGGTCAGTTGTGCTCATCCATATTCCTTAAAACAGTGTCAGTCCTTTGGGATGAGCCCTGTGAGGATACAGAGTTCATAAGAGCAATGTCATGCCCCTGTTGGAATTTGATTCAGAGGGGGAGGCCCAGGGAGTGTGGCTCCGATGGCTATGGAAGAAACTGGGGAAGGGCAAACTCCAGCTGGGCAGAGCAGGGGAGAGGGAGAGCAAGGGAGAGGGAATTCAGAGGAAGACCCAGGTCCACCCCCTCTTCATCTTAGGGCACGCAGGGAGGAATGGAGAAGGGAGCAACATAAATTACGTGGCTTATGGGGGAGGAAAGGGCCCTGATTCCCTTCATTAGCTGCAGCTGGGAGCACAGTGGATATGGCCAACTGGACGTCACTCATGTCAGGGGCACCTGTGGTGGTGGCTAAGGCAAGTCTTCCCTCAGACCCTTCCTCCATCTCATTATAAACTCCTTCCTTCCTTCCTTCCTTCCTTCCTTCCTTCCTTCCTTCCTTCCTTCCTTCCTTCCTTCCTTCCTTCCTTCCTTCCTTCCTTCCTTCCTTCCTTCCTTCCTTCCTTTTCCTTCCCTCTTCGTTCTCCTTTCTTCCTCCTACCCCTCTTTCCTTCTTTTTCCTTCCTTGCTCTCTTCCCATCTTCCCATCTTTTTCTTTGTCTTTCCTCTTTCCCTTTCGCCTTTCCTGTCCCTCCTTCCATGCTCAAATGCAGAAAGAAAAACATTTCTCCTTTTGTTTTGTTTTTGGCTTGTTTTGCTAGATGAGGGTGGGGCCAGTCAGAGGTGGGATTGGCCAGTTCTCCGAACTACTCAAAATTTCTGCTACCAGTTCTCCAGAACTGCTCAGAACCTGCTGAACACCACCTCTGATCTACACGTCTCAAAGTAGCCAAAGTTGAGAAACACTAATCCAGGCTATACTAACAGAATCTTGAATGACCGACAGTGATTTCTTGCTCTTCTCCTTATGCCCAAGAAAGATAAGGCCAGGAAAAGTTTTCTCATGTTCTCATGTTCTCTTCTTTTCCCAGAATTAAATCATGTTTTGCTAACAGTCATGTTCCTTCCCCAAGGCCATCGATTCTCTACAAGCATTTTGAAAGAGAAGTCTAGTACCATTTCGAAAAGAGTTAATTAGACCAGCTTGTCTTAGCATGGGAACGGCCACACCCCCTCATCTCTACAAATGACCTTCACTGGTTCTTCAGCCCCCATCATTTGGTGAAGATAATCTAGTAACTATTTGTTCCTGAAGATTTATGTGTCTGGGATTTCTGTCTCCCACTCCATGCCCTCTCCCCTTGGGCTTGTCTGTGTTTTCTTTGGGGAATTCAGTTCAGCCCTTGTTCAATTAATAAATGCCAGGGTGATATTTGCACAAGCAGCCTGTTTAAATACAGGTGAAGGCAGCCTCTGGTGACGATTCATTCTGAAATGGAGTGAAAAGCTGAGAAACAGAAGTCTTCGTTGGAGCTTTGGGATAATTGATTTTCCTTAACCATCCATTTAATCAGGATTTAGTTCTGTGGGTGGATGCCTCCCTCCTGCACATGCTTATCTCATGGTTATCGCACTCCCAAATTGCACACTGAAATGTACTATTCTTAATTTTTAGCCTTGCGATTTTCCCACCCACCTAATTGTAAGGTGCTAAGAGAGAGGGAAAATATAGAACAAACCCTGATTAATGCTGTCACATTATCACAAGGACTTCCTGTGATCTATGGAGACCAACACAGCATCAGTGCAGCTTCATCTAATCCCCAAGGCCACCTATATTAACTGGATCCAAGAATTAGGTACATGTGATGGAAGCCACGTTTGTAAAGAAGGAGCAGGAAGGTTCCAGAATATGACCCACCTCCCATTCTAATTTGGGAAAATTTTAACCCAACTAATTTAGGTTTTTAAATTCTGAATCATGTAAAGACTGCAACTGGCTGTGTGAAAGGACAACATCTTGCTAAGACAACACTGTCATTGCTTTAATGTAAATGTGGATTCAATAGGAACATCCCTTTGAATGTCAACATACAAAATGTAATGAAAGAAAGGATCACTTCAAGGTTACTTCAAATAAAACTTCTGTGTGTTTTACATCGATTACAACATTTCCCCAAATAAACTTTACTAGCTTCTTCAAAACTCTTTTAAGTTCCCAACAGATTTATGAAGGAAATTGGTTTTCAATTAGCACACTTGCCTGATTTCTTTCCGTATCCATTTTTATTCATTTAATTGAAGAGTTTGCTTTCGAGTCAAACAAAATAAACATGAAGGCAAATCCTTCTGCATCAAACTTGGAGACTTTTCATGCCTTTAGGTTTGAGGTGGTCAAAGGATGCTTCTGGGTGTCTTCTTGGAGAAGCCAACATCATTTTTTTTTTAAATAAATGTGCTAGTTTGGAAAAGGGTTACTTCAGTTCCTATATTTAAAAATCTGTGTCTACAATCTCTGCATCCTCACTTTTAGATTGGTCTGGAATAGTCAAAGATAACCTGAATTCTTGATTTGGTTGAGGATATAACAAGGGCCATGAGCAGCCTCAAGTTCCCGGTGTAACAATAGATTGAATACGTACTTCTTTAAAAAATACATAGCTTAAGCAAAAGAAGACTAAGCAATATTAAACAGTGACAGGCAGAGAAATTTCTCTGCAATTTTAATTAATTCCCATTCAATATAACAGTTGAGAATCTACTTTTGGGATTTTTTTTGGAAGAGAATTTCAAGTTGGCCTTGCCCTAATGACAACAGGATGATGTATATGAGTGTCATTATTGCACAACCACTCCTTCCATTTGGTATGCAGTCTTCCTGGCTTCCCATGTCAACATTCAATACCATGATGGTTCACCATCAATGGTGAACTCTATTTATGGGGCACTTTCAATTGTTCCTGATATCACTAAGCAGTTGTCCTGTTGGGCCTTTGAACATTAAATAACTTCTGTTCGTCTTAAAAAAATTCAGAGAAACTCTCTACCCAGTTTCTCTATCCTAAAATTGAATGGAATATTTTGAAAGGCCAACTCATCTTCAGAATGAACTCTAAGTGAAATTGTTGGGCCACCAGGAGTTGTAATCAAAACATATTTTTTGGTTGAGATTCTAGAAAGAGTGTGGAGAAGAGCAACAAAGATGATTAGGGGACTGGAGACTAAAACATATGAAGAACGGTGGCTGGAATGGGGTATGTCTAGTTTGATGAAAAAAAGAACTAGATGATAGGACAGCAGTGTTCCAATATCTCAGGGGCTGCCCCAAAGAAGAGGAAGTCAAGCTATTCTCCAAGCACCTGAGGGCAAGACAAGAAGCAATGGGTGGAAACTAATAAAGGAGAGAAGCAACTTAGAACTAAGGAGAAATTTCCTAATAGTTACGACAATCAATCAGTGGAACAACTTGCCTCCAGGAGTTTTGAATGCTCTAACACTGGAAGTTTTAAAAAAGATGTTGGATAACCATTTGTCTGAAGTGCTGTAGGGTTTCCTGGCAAAGCAGGGGGTTGGACTAGAAGACCTCCAAGGTCCCTTCCAACTCTGTTATTCTATTCTATTTTCTCACCTCCTTGAAATGTGTGAGCACAAACCAAGACATGGCTGACTTTTGGATGACATTAAGGTTGAAAGAGGTCCTATTTTGACAGGGAAAGAGTTCCACAGAGAAGACATGCTGCATGTTCAACCTTCCCAGGACTTTCTCCCTCACAACCCCTGTCCACATATGAAAGAACATTACTTGTGATGTGAAGACAAGCTGCTAGGTAGGGGTAAAAGAGGTTTGTGCATTATCAGTGTCTAAAATGTGGACCACAAGGTTTTTGTGTTTTGTTTTTTTGGAGAGAATTTCCTCATGTTAAAATTAACATTGTCAATTATTGCAGGGATCATGTCTTCAGATTTGTACTATTTTTCAGGCTGGCCTTTGATGACCCAGTCTCTCAAAGATAGGTGGATGTGTGATGGGGAAAACAGGTTAATGAAGTTCCACCACAATTCACTCAAAAGAGTCCCCTCTCCATGCGTTTGGACATCTTCCTCCTGTGTCACACTGGTAGAAATTTTTGGAGGGCTACTTTATTATAGCTTTTGGGGTCCTTGTTTAGGAGTTTTGGAATGAGTTTTCCAACTGACTTAATACAGTCCAAGAACTAGTTTGGTGTAGTAGTTAAGGCACCAGGATAGAAACCAGGAAATTGGGAGTTCTGGTCTCAGAGAAGGTAATGATGCTAGGAATGGTTAGTGGAACAAGAAGAAGGGGCAGGCAAAGAGCACACTGCTTTGATAACATCAAAACTGATGCAAAATTGAACATCCAACAACTGAAAGAAGCTGTGTTTGATAGGGTAGCATGGAGACTTGCCTATAAATCTGGGGTGGGATTCTACTGGTTCTCACCTATTTGCTAGAACCTGTTAACTTTCTAAGCAGTTTGGAGAACCAGTTGTTGGAATAAATCTCCTTTTGTTTTGTTTTTTCACTTTACAGGGCTAATCCTGTAAGGAAGGCAGGAAGGAAACATTCTGGCATTGTTTCTAGTGTAACCTTTATTGCCCTGCTTACGGACACTGCCTCTCGTTAACCCTTATTGCATTCTTCGGAGTACTCCTTCTGTCTCTGGAATTATTTTTTCCTTCGCTGGTACTTTCTTAAAGGGGAAGGGTTGCAGCTTTTTATCCTGCTGCTGGGAGGAAATACTCCCCTGTTGGAGTTCTTCCAGCCAGGATCAGCACTTTGAAGAAATAATTGAATAATGAAGCAGAGCTGCCGGAAAGAAGCTTTTCATGACAAGGAACCAAGAAGTCACCAAGAGCCAGGCATGACTACATTGAAACAACAGTCCTGCCCTAGAAAGGCAGTTTGGCAACCTTCAGCCAGCCGTGCTCTCTCTGCCCCAGGAAGGAGGCAATGACAAACCACCTCTGAAAAACCTTACCAAGGAAATTGCAGGGAGTTTCTGAGAACTGGACATGATCATATGGAAGGGGGGGAAAATGTCCTGCTGGCACTGAGTGAGGTGAACCCTTGAGGCTGCCTCTTCTCTAAGATCTAAGGATGATTCATGATATGTCTCTATCATGTTCAGAATTGCTCATCTCACCACTGGCAGAGACAGAGCAAGATGCCATGTGGAACTCTTTGTGTCTTCTCTTGGGCTGCTGTTGCTAGGGAGATGCAGCTGAGAATGGGATAAGTAAATTGATAGTAGCGTGCAGCTTTTCCATCTGCTTTGAACCTACCTGGCTTAAGTATTTTAATGGGCATTAGATTGTTCCCTCTGGACCATTTCTTACACCAAAATGGAGCCTTGGCATTTCAAACCAGAACATGACCATTTAGAAAATAAGAACAACAACAGTTAGGAGAGGACATAATGAAAAGTAAAACCTCTTCAGAGAAATGTGTTTTATTAGCGTGCATTCAAATGGTAAAAAGGTTTCTCTTTTAGCCACCAGTCCAAACATAGTTGACTTCAGCTAGCTCTAGATTCAAACTTTACCTAGATTAATGTTCCTCAGTCTTGGTAGCTTGAATACGATGTGTAGATTTCAACTCCTAGAATTCCCCACCTGAGAAGAGCAACCAGGATGACTAGGGAAATGGAGGCTAAAACATACGATGAACGTTTACAGGAACTGGGCATGGCTAGTCTAGGGAAGAGAAGGACCAGGGGAGACAGGATAGCCGTCTTCCAGTATTTGAGGGGCTGCCACAGAGGGGAGAAGATCAAGCTATTTCCAAGCCACCTGAAGGATAGACAAGGAATAGTGGATGGAAACTGAACAAGGAGAGATTCAACCTGGAAATAAGGAGCATTTTTTTTAACAGTGAGGACAATGAACCAAGTTGCCTTCAGAAATTGTGGGAGCTTCATCCCTGGAGGCTTTCAAGAAGAGACTGGACTGCCATCTGTCTGAAATGGTGTAGGGTCTCCTGCTTGGGCAGAGGGGGGTTTGGATTAGATGACCTTCCATCTCTGCTAATGTGTTAAAAATCTGCTCTTTCCGTCCACCAGAAGTGAAAGAAAGAAAGAGATTCTAGATCCCATGGGGCTTGGACTTCAAAAATAACTCTGGGCACATAAAAAAATTCTGAATCTGGCATCAGCAATGTACACTTCTGGTGTCCACCCAGGCTTTGAATGAGTGGTTGCAGCTGTCATTTTGACTTTGCATCCCCTGCTCCTCAAAGGGACATGGCTGGAGGAATGTGTGTGGATGAATGAATGGGAAATAGACATCCTGTAAAAGAATATTAGGCCCTTCCAAAGATATACAGGTAGTCCTTGAATTACCACAATTGAACCTAACATTTCTGTTGTTAAGTAAGATGGTTGTTTAGTGAGTTTTGCCCCATGTCTGATCTTTCTTGCCACACGTTGTTAAGTGAATCACTGCAGTGGTTAAGAAAATAGCACTGTTGTTATGTGAATCTGGCATCCCCATTGACTTTGCTTGTCAGAAGGTCACAGAAGGAGATTGCGTGACCATGGGGTGTTGCAATGGTTGTATGCATGAAAAAAGATCACAAGTCCCAGTTTTCAGGGCTGTAACAGTCACTAAATGAACTGTTGTAAGTCGAGGACTACCTGTAGATAGGCAGGCTGTTCCATCTTCTGCCTCAATTGTATTAAATCACAACAATACACATTTTGGAAAAGTTGAAATGAAGTGCCACACCTGCCAACATTTTAAGACACATTTAGAATGAACAAAATGTAATTGTGGGCTCCCTTACTCAAATGCCTAGGGCTAAAAATAAGTTGCTGTTAGATTATAAGAAAAATGTATAATAAGATCAAGCCTTCCGTGGCAAGTAGACAGCAGGACCCACAAGGACAACTAATAAAACACTGACTTCTCTATTTTCATCCTTAACCATGCTCACCTCTGGTTTTCTTGGAGGGATTGGGACAACTTGCCATAGCCAACTTGCCACGGGATAGCCTGCTGCAGGACAGTTTAACAATTCAATTTAATTATTTAAAATAAATAAACATTATTTTAATTTTTGCAATTCACATTTCATTCTGTCCCTCCTTTTGCATCCTTTCTTCAATGATTCTGTTCCACCATTTCTTTGGTTTTAGAGTAACTCTTGTCCCACAGCGAGTTCTCATGTAGCAAGATGGCCATGGCGAGTTGTCCTGCAGTGAGTTGGCTATGGCAAGTTGGCCGTGGTAAGTTGGCCATGGTGAATTGGCCATGGTGAGTTGGCCATAATGAGTTGCCATGGTGAGTTGGCCATAATAATTTGGCCATGGTGGGTTGGCCGTTAATGAGTTGACCATGGCAAGTTGGCCATGGTGAGGTGGCCATGGCAAGTTGACCATGGCAAGTTGGCTGTGGTGCGTTGGCTGTGGTGAGTTGGCTGTGGTGAATTGGCCATGGCAAGTTGGCCATGAATTGGTCATGGTGAGTTGGCTGTGGCAAGTTGGCCATGGTGATTTGGCCATAGTGAGTTGGCCATGGTGAGTTGGCCATGATGAGTTGGCCATGGCAAGTTGGCTGTGAATTGGCCATGGTGAGTTGGCTGTGGTGAGTTGGTCATGGTGAGTTGGCTGTGAATTGACCATGGTGAGTTGGCTGTGGTGCGTTGGCTGTGGTGAGTTGGCTGTGGCGAGTTGGCTGTGGTGAGTTGGCTGTGGTGAATTGGCCATGGCAAGTTGGCCGTGAATTGGCCATGGTGAGTTGGCTGTGGCAAGTTGGCCATGGTGATTTGGCCATAGTGAGTTGGCCATGGTGAGTTGGCCATGATGAGTTGGCCATGGCAAGTTGGCTGTGAATTGGCCATGGTGAGTTGGCTGTGGTGAGTTGGTCATGGTGAATTGGCTGTGAATTGACCATGGTGAGTTGGCTGTGGTGAGTTGGTCATGGTGAGTTGGCCATAGTGAGTTGGCCATGGTGAGTTGGCCATGAATTGGTCATGGTGAGTTAGCTGTGGTGAGTTGGCCATGGTGAGTTGGCTGTGGTGAATTGGCCATGGTGAGTTGGCCTTGGTGAGTTGGCCATGGTCAGTTGGCCGTGGCGAGTTGGCCGTGGCGAGTTGGCCAGGGAGAGTTGACCATGGTGAGTTGGCCATGACGAGTTGGCCATGATGAGTTGGCTGTGAATTGGCCATGGTGAGTTGGCCATGGTGACTTGGCCATGGTGACTTGGCCATGGCGAGTTGGCCTTGGTGAGTTGGCTGTGGTGAGTTGGCCGTGGTGAGAGTTGGCTCTGGTGAAATGTCATAGACTCTCCTTGGAAGGTCTCAGCCATTGCTGGAGGCCCTGTATGCCAGAGATCTGTGGGGCAGCAGACCTTGCAAGGTGGTACTTGAGTTATGGGAATTCTTCAGTTCACAGAGAAAACCAGAGAAAGGGAAAACTTGGGCAAACTTTGAAGGGCTCCAATTTATTTCAAGAAGACCCTCTTGGCCTTAACCAGCTCTCAACTAGCAATTACACCCATTGAGGATCAAGCCTATTCTTTCGCTGAGGTTTTGTTGCCTGCTTTCGTGTAGTAATGTAGCATGTTTGTTGGATTGGGGGAGACGCATCATCCTCATAGTCTCCAATCTTCATCTGCAATGTAATAAATTGCAAAGAGAAGGCCTTCTGCTATGGAAGTCATAACAATTGTCTGTTCCTTTGTACAATATAGCCTAACTAAGTTTTTTGTATTGTGCCTGTGTACCTGTGTAAAAAGCTTCATGGAAGAGAGAGCAAGAATGAAAGGAGTACAATAGGTTCTTTTTGGTCACCAGTGCTGAAACTTTTCATGACACCCAGAATTCTAGGGTGAACACAGCAACAAAGGGCTGGGAAAGAAAACTTCTGTACATTAACCTGCAAGGTGAGGTAACCACCTTCTCTTGGCCCAGTCCCCTTGCAGTAAATGCCATAATGTATTTCAATCCAGTTGCGTCTCTCTTGATGTCACAGACTTTCTACACCTTGCTAGTCAGCATGTGCCCGTTGAAGTTGTCGTTCCTCTGAGGCAGCATCATGTCCTTCAGATGGGTGCTCTTCTCCTGCCGGAGTTCGGTGGGGTCACCGTCTTCAATGCTATTGCCTTTGTGGAGGCACAAGACCTTCTGAAAGCTCTGCTTGAAATTTTCTGAAAGAAATCCATAAAGGATGGGATTGGCACAGCTGTTGGCATAGGAGAGAACCACCACGAAGGAGAAAATGCCCACCAAGATGGGCTCCTCTGGCAAGATGAATATCAAATTGACAATATTGACAATGTAGAAAGGGAGCCAACAGAAAACAAAAACCACAACTATGATGACCACCATTCTGGTCACTTTCCGCTCTGACCTCCGGCGTCTTGTAGAGCCAACTCGGATCCCAGAGGATTTCACTTTAATGACAATCAACAAATAGCAGAGGCATATCACCAGCAAGGGACCGAAGAAACCCAGCACTGATGTGTAGATGATGAACACAGCTGACCATATCTCAATTGGATCAGGCCAGCTCATGTTACAGGTATGAAAATCTTCCTGGACATCAGCAAATATAATCATGGGAAGGACCACCAAAAAGGATAAAGTCCAGACAGCCACACTGATCAATTTGGCTATCCTTGGCTGGCGCCACTTGGTAGATTTAATCGGATGGACCACTGCAAGATAGCGGTCCAGGCTCATGACAGTCAGGCAGAAGATGCTGGTGAATTGGTTAATGCCATCAAAAGCAGTCACTAGCCTACAGGTGAATGTTCCAAAGGGCCAGTAGGAGATGGCATTTTGGGTGGCGAGGAATGGCAAGCCCAACATGAAGAGGACATCAGCGATGGCTAAGTTCAGAATGTAGATGTTGGTCACGGTCTTCATTTTGGCGTAACGCAAAACCACGTAGATGACCAAAGTGTTCCCACTCAGTCCGATAACACAAACCAGAAGGTAAATTATCGGTATGAAGACAGAACGGATACAGGAGGAGGTGGAAAAATCCATAAGTGTTGCATTGTCTGTGGAGTTTGTTGAAAAGGAGACATTAATATCTGGAAATGTGGTAGATATGTACAAAGGATCCATGGTGTTGCCCAATTTTACAAAAGGCCAAGGCTATTATGGGCTGTTTTAATTAGAGAAAAGAATAGATCCAGTTTTGTTTCTATTGTTCAATGTTTTCATTCTGGAAGAAAAAAAAAGAAACATTGATTAAAATGTTATTTCCTCGCCCCAGAATTTACAGTTGGAAAGGACAATTTAGAAGACCTCTCACCATGATTGCTGAAACTGACAACACAGTTGCCCTTAACTTGAGATGGGAGGATGAATGAAAACTATTAGAGATGAAAGTCTATATCCACTAAGGTTCTGTCTCCCACAGGTGAGCTCAAGTCCTGGTGATTTTATGGATGCATCCATGTCGCTTTCTTGACAATAGCATGGTCATGGTTCCCTGCTACATTCTTCCAGAATGCCCCTTTAAATCTACAGATCCAGGAAGAGGTGGAGCAAGTTATGTTGATGTCCTCACCAAGATCTCTGAGATCTTCCATAATGGTTCTAGTCAAGATCAACCGAGAACATGGCAGAAGAAGCATAAAGTATACTCAGTGGCAATTTGTGGGAATGAGCTTTCTACCCTGGAGAAAACACCCTTTAAAGAGAAATTACCACCCCAATTTGGTCAACAGCATAGAATGTGAACAAGATTGGGGCCTCACCTCATTTTTCTACCTTGTAGTCAACCACGAGTCAAATTGGAGTGATGACTCTCAACCTCCCAGAAGGCAATGGACGCTTGAACTGAACTGACACTTGAACTATCCAGGGATTACTAGCCAGATCCACCCTTCCTTATCTTCTTGAGATCAGGCAAGTTTATTTGATGCTACTATTGGCTGTGACTTTCCCATTACAACAGCGCTTCTCGTTTGAGTGGGGAATTCTGAGAATTGAAGTCCACACCTTTTAAAGCAACTGAGGTACAGAAACCCTGTTTCCGAAGGAAGCAAAATAATGCGGATGGAGGAAAATGACAGCCAGGGTTATTTGTTATGAGAAGTACTCGTGTAATGAATGAATCCAAAAACTGCATTCAAATGGCTTGATCATTTATTCTGGGGTGGAGCATATTCACCATATCAGAGCAGCTGTGAGGATCTGACCCTTGCTGATACTGGGAAAATAAACCATGGCAGATTTATATGATAAATCATCAGTGCCCTACGTGCGTTTCTTCTAAGTGTGCATTGTTACGTGGAAATCTTATTTTACGGACAATGACAGGACAACCACAGCAGTTTAGTCAGCCCAAACACAACATAGTGTTGCAGAAGCAAACATTCCCTCATGCTGAGATCTGGTCAGGTGGCTTCATGGTGACTTCAGACAAGGGTGAGCTTCAATTTTTTTTTAGCAATGCGTTCTCTGCCCGGTTGCTGGGTGGGCATGGCCTAGTCGGCCTCCTGTACCACGGCGTGTGTGTGTGTGAACAGCGCAGAATCTTAGCTAGAGGCTCTTGCGAACCCCTGCAAGCCCGCAGCAGTCTGGCCCTGACTTCAGACCTCTGAACTCTGAACCTCTGGCAGCAACAGAGAAATGACTTCCTATTTCTTTCCCAGGGAAGCTTCCCCCTCCGCCCTACAACCTAGCCCAACCCTAGGATTCCTTAGCAATTTCCTTTCCAAAAATTCTTGGCGATGAGCATAGAAAAGATGAATGGGGTCCAAGCTCACACCCCATTTTTTGTACATGTGTCATATGTTCAAAGCTGCTACACTTGACCCCCCAACCCATGGATCCAGGGCTGGGCTGCTAGGGGTTCGCAGGGGTTCAGGGGAGCCCTTAGCTAAGATTCAGTGCAGTTCGGAGAAGCCTCCAAATCCCACTCCTGGCTGGCCCCACCCATCCCGCCCGTCCCCTCCCCTCCCAGGAATCCCCATAGGGCCCGTTTTGGATGCAGATAAGGGCAGGGGGTGCGCAGAGGCTCGGGGAGGGAGGGAGAAAAATGGGCCTGCCGGAAGTTTGGGAAGGCCGGAAATGGGCCCGTTTCCAGCTTCCAGAGAGCCTCCGGAGTCCGTGGTGGCCATTTTCACCCTCCCAGAGGTTCAAGGAAAGCCTCCGGAGCCTGGGGAGGGAGAAACCCCACCACCGCTGTGGTGCAGGAGGCCGACTAGGCCATGCCCACCCAGCAACCGGGCAGAGAACCCATTGCTGAAATTTTTGGAGCCCACCCCTGCATGGATTCCCTCTGGGGCCGACTCTGCTTCGATCAGCAGCACCCACAACCTACGTCTGCACAACTCCCACCCTGTTCACAAGTGCGATGGGACCACAACTACTCGGAGTCCCATCATGACAAATCAGGAGTGGCTCTTCCTTATTTGCTGGCCCATATTTTGGCCATCGCATGCAGCCCTCTGCGGGGTTCAGGAATGTGAAGTAAATAGGTTTAGTCATTAAAGGCATTAAAGGGGGAGCAATCCTGGAACGCTTTTGGAAGGCTTTCTGTAGATGTTCAAAGCATTCAGCCATAATAGCTGGAGCTAATTGGCCAGAACTATATTATATTAAGCAGCTCCTTTAGTTTTCAGCTAGCAATCTACATGTGAAAAAGAAGTAGGAAAATCAGAAGTAAAAGGTTTAGAAACTGTAGAGGGATTTTTCAAATAGAGAAAGGAAGGAAGGAAGGAAGGAAGGAAGGAAGGAAGGAAGGAAGGAAGGAAGGAAGGAAGGAAGGAAGGAAGGAAGGACGGAAGGAAGGAAGGAAGGAAGAAGGAAGGATTCAGAGGATAGACGGACATATAGATATAAATAGATGACACATAGGTAATAGATAATGATATAGATAAATGATAGAAGTCAGATAAAGAGAGAGAGAGAGAAAGGTATGATAGATGGATAGATGGATAGAATAGATGGACGTGATAGACGGATAAATAGAATCTCCATGCATAGATTAACAAATCATTTATCAGTTGCATAGGTATACTTATTTCAATAAAACACTGTTCCATTTCCAAATCAAAGATTATTATTATAGGAAATCCTGATTTACATTTTTTTTTAAATTGGGACTGGCTTTTTCTTAGAAAATCTCAAACCCACTTTTTGATGAGTAGCTAAGGAAACACGTGCATTGTGGTATGCCTTCTAAATCTAACATACCCGTTTAAATGAACGTTGTTCTGAGCCAACCGCTCGAACTCGACATTTGCAGAAAGGTGAAAAGAGAAGGATAATTGCCCCAGGTCCGCAAGTGAAAACCTGGCCTTGAAGAGTCTTCCAATTTCTCCCCGCTGCAAAAAGCTCAGTTCTAGGAAAAATGTGCTGTGACAATCACCAGCCTTTGAGATCAAGAGGTTCAGGTTGTTCTAGAACTGCAGCTGTTCAACTAAAGCCCCCCCACTTTTTTTTTTTTACATGTGGGGCAGGCCTGTCAGATGTCAAAAAAGGGAGGAGCTTTGACTGCATGGCCAGGGCCGGATTCTGAGGTTTTTAAGCCACACTCACCTCCCAAGGATGCCTCTGAGCCTTAGCTTTCTTTTTAACACCTTTAGAGGATCAACAGAACAATGAACATAAAGGTAGTCCTTGACTTGCAACCAGTCGCTTACTGACTGTTTGAAGTCGTGATGGACCTACCTGGGGGTTAGCAAGAGCGCTTAGCCTTATATACCTCTTCATACTGCTTTTACAGCCCTCTCTAAACGGTTTACAGAGTCAGCTTCTTGCCCCCCAACAATCTGGGTCTTTATTTTACTGACTTTGGAAAGGATGGAAGGCTGAGTCCACCTTGGGTCAGTCAGAATCGAACTCCTGGCAGTTGGCAGAGTTAGCTTGCAATGCTGCATCTAACCGCTGTGCCACATGGATACTTACAACCTGGGTTTGAACTTCTATTTTCTCTAAATTCCCTTTAAAGTATGTTAAACTGGGCAAGTGTTTGCTATGAGCTCTGATCGATGCAAAATAAACCAGAACAAGTACTTTCTAGTATTCCAAAGGGCTGCATCTATCGATGTCATCCAAATCCGTCTTAATCTTTTTTTTGCAGCTACATCACAACTGCTGGCTCACATTTAATCCTGCAGTCAAACACTCCTCCAATGTATCTTTTTTCACAAATACCGCAACCAACCCAGAGAATCCCGTCCTTGCATTTCCGCATTTGTTTTGGGTTACTTGCTGCAAAAGAATGCGATATCGGGATATAGGAAAGTCTTTCCTGAAAATCTGTGGGAAAGCCTGGACATAGGACATAGAATAATAGAGCTGGAAGGGACCTTGGAGGTCTTCTGACAGCCTCTTAGATATTGGAAGACTGCTATCATGCCACCCCTAGTCCTTTTCTTTGTGAGACTAAACGTATCCAGTTCCTGCAACCATTTCATCATATATTTCAGCCTCCAGCCCCCTAATGGTCTTTCTTGTTCTCCTCTGCACTCTTTCCAGAGTTTCTGCATCTTTTTTATATTGTGGTGACCAGAACTAGATGCAGAAGTGTGGTCTTACTAAGGCTTTGTAAAGTGGTGCAAAAAAGGTTTTTTTTAAAAAAACAATGGGAAAAAAAAAACGTTATTTATTGACCTGATCCAACAAAACATCCCTTCTCATATAACTTCTGAAAATAGGTTTACTTTGGAAGACTCTAGCATCTGCAAGAACGTTGCTGATACACTGGATCTCAAAATCAAACCCTTGGCTGATTTTTACGCATAAATGCAACATGAACCTTTTTGCTTTAATGGTTTAAAAAAATACCAGCCAAACTACACTGCCTAACATTTATGAGAGATGGTCTTAATATAAAATGAGCTACAGCTAAGCTCTGCCTGCACATGAAAACGGCGTCAAATTATTACTACCCAAGGAATTGTGCCTTCAAGAAAGCAATTTTAAAGTTCCTTTACATTTTACAGCTACAGGATATCAGGAAGAGAGTTGAGAAAGGCTTCTGTTTGCCTCTCCTGCAATGAGTAATTCAAAGATTTCTACAATTCTGCCACTCTCGCTAAGCTGCAGACTTTGATTGGATTCTCCTACTTGGGACTGGCCAAAGAATTCTTGAAGGCAGGCAGCCCCAAATCCCTTCCTCCCTATGTCCAGGTTTGGTTCAGCTACTTTGAAGCAAAACCTTCTTGAGGTTGGTTGGAAAAAACAACAACAACACCAGACTGAAAGAAGGCAGTGATAAGTCACGTCTGTTCTAAGAAGTCAAGTCCTCACCATAAGTGACAGCCAATCTTGACAGATTTAATACAAATTACAAAATAGAGTTTGCTTCGATGGGAAACCATCAAGAAGTTCAAGGGGCTGGGTTAGTCAAATACAAGCACACCCATGTAGACATATGGACGAAAGCAACAATATACTACTCCTGTAATGTCCCAAAGGTTTTTCAAAAGCCAACTGGAGTTTCTTTGTTTTTCCTTGAAGATATTTCACTTCTCATCAGTGGTGGGATTCAATTTTTTTTTACTACTGGTTCTGTGGGCATGGCTTGGTGAGCATGGTGTGGCTTGGTGGACGTGGCAGGGGAAGGATACTGTAAAATCCCCATTCCCTCCCTACTCCTGGGGGAAGGTTACTGCAAAATCTCCATTCTCTCTTCACGCCACTGACCTGCTTTCCAGCTTCGTTCTCCTCTGCAGGGCAACCAGAGAAGACCCAGCCGATCAGCTGGGACTCAATGGGAGGCAGAGAAGAGATGGGGTTGGCGGGGCCAGTCAGAAGTGGGATTGGCTGGTTCTCCGAACTACTCAAAATTCCCGCTACTGGTTCTCCAGAACTGGTCAGAACCAGCTGAATACCACCTCTGGTTCCAATGGGTTAAATCCCACTCCTGGCAGGCCCCACCCACCCCTCCCCTCCCAGGAGTCCCCACCAGTGGTGGGATTAAAAATTGTTTACTACCATTTCTGTGGGTGTGGCTTGGTGGCCATGGCAGGGGAAGGATACTGCAAAATCCCCATTCCCTCCCCACCCCACTAACCTGCTTTCCAGCTCCATTCTCCTCTACAGGGCAACCAAAGGAGACCCAGCCAATCAGCTGGGACTCAATGGGAGGCAGAGAAGAGATGGGGTTGGTGGGGCCAGTCAGAGGTGGGATTTGCTGGTCCTCAAAACTACTCAAAATTTCTGCTACTGGTTCTCCAGAACTGCTCAGAACTTGCTGAATCCCACCTCTGATTCTCATCCAAGAAGCTTCTTCAGTTCAGAACTGAAGAAGCTTCTTGATGAGAAGTGAAAAGTCTTCAAGGAAAAACAAAGGAAGTCCAGTTGCCTTTTGAAAAAAGCATCTTTGGGGCAACCATGGAGGACTGAAAATCTCCACAGCTATACTTCTGTACTGATACCAAGAAATTTACATAGATGGGTTCATATGGTCCACAGAAGTTGAACTTGAGTCAGAGATCTTTTCTGTCACTACTTTGAGGATGGGAAATTTGCTATAGTCAAGTTTCCCCCCAACAGTTAACAGATAATGTTCACATTTCTATTTTCTTTACAGTGATTCAAGAGAAGAACAGCTGTTGAGACTCTGGAAAGAATGCAGAGAAGAGCAACAAAGATGACTGGAGGCTCAAACATTTGAAGAACGGTTGCAGAAATTGGATATATCGAGTTTAATGAAAAGAAGGACTAGGAGAGACATATTAGCGTCCCAATATTTGAGGGGATGCCACAAAGAAGAGAGGGCCAGCCTATTTTCCAAAGCATCAGAAGGCAAGACAAGAAACAATGGATGGAAACCAACCAACCAAGGAGAGAAGCAGCCTAAAACAAAGGAGAAACTTCCTAACACTGAAAACAATTAACCAGGGGAACAGCTTGTCACCAGAAGGTGTGGGCGCTCCATCACTGAAGCCTTTCAAAAAGAGACTGGACAGCCACCTGTCTGAAATGGTATAGGGTCTCCGGCTCAACCAGGGGGTTGGACTAGAAAACCTCCAAGGTCCCTTCCAACGGTGTTATTTTATGTCCTAGGCTGGGAATACAAGTATGTTCTTCCCTTCCTGTCCCATCTTATCCTGTCTTTTGATCTTCCAGCCATCAGGCTCTATGGGATACAGACTCACATGTCAAGATGGTGGCTGAAATGGTGCAATGGAAGCTTCCCCCTGGTTTTATATTGCACCAACTTGGACTTCTTGGACAATACTTGCAGACGTCTTGAAGGTTCCCCATAACAAATGATATCCATGACTATTTATGATCGTATCCAAGGAAAATGCATGACCTCAGCATTAATGGACTATATTCCCATAACTCTCAGCCCGAATGTCCAAGAAAGATGGACGGAGTAGTCTAGCCACATTTGGAGGGTCAACAGTTCCCTGACAGTGAGATCTCTACGAATAGGGCTCTGTTTGGTACCAGCATTCAAGAATTTAGATAGTGTAAGTTTCTGTTCTCCTTCTGTGTGGCAGCGAGGGGAGATGGATTTTGGAGTGGAAATCCATTGCTCTCTCCCCAATTAAAACTGGGTGGCAAAACCTAAAGCTTCTTGTGAGTCCTCTAGGGCAGGGGTCTCCAACCTTGGCAACTTTAAGCCTGGAGGATTTCAACTCCCAGAATTCCCTAGCCTGGGAGTTGAAGTCTTTCAGGCTTAAAGTTGCCAAGGTTGGAGACCCCTGCCCTAGGGGAATGCTACAACTCTCCTGCCCAGATGGATGAATGAATATCCATCCTTCCATCTGTCCATCCGTCCGTCCGTCCATCCAATCCCTGATTTTCTTTTACACACAAATGCAACAGGTTACCATTCTCATCCAACCTTGCCTGACCTTGAAAAAGTGTGAAAAGCTAATCCAAGCCAGTTCTTTGATGGGACGCCTCCATGAGAGTCTCCACTCAACTAGGAACCATCTCGGAAGAAAGCAGGAATATTAAATTAGTTCTCCCACTTCTGCAGGAATCCCTCTGTGATTAGGTTACCTCACTGTTACCTTTTTTATCTTATTCAAAGAGTAAGAGAGAGCTCACTGCCTCGTTACAGTCAACTTGGGTTATTGCTGCTTCCTCCTGGAATAACTCTCCAGGATTCCCCAAAATTGTTTCCCTGCTGCCTGAGGGACTGATCCTCCTGCCAATTATTCAGAGGTAAAGCCACCGCTCACTGTTTCTATCTGAAAAAGGCATCTGAAAACAGAAGCTATTCAAGATTTCTTAAGCTCATGACTGTTTTTTTTTTAAGACACCACCAGCCTTCCTTCTAGGACATTAACATTAATGGGATATGTATGTTTTCCTGAGCAGGCAAGCGTATAATTCCCCACTTGTCCCCTTTCTTCCCAATCAACGATAAAAAAAAATAATGTTTATGATCCAGGAGACTGGAATGGCTGACAACAACAAGGGGATAAAATGCACTGAAATCCAAGAAGAATTTTTTTTAAAGACTCCTTCAGATAATAGTTATTCAAGTCCCTTTGCTTGTTGGAGACAAATCACAGCAGCAGCAACTCGCTCCAAACTTACATGGAAGTTAAATATTCATTCTTCATCAGAGCTTCTTCCTTGGCCCTTAATTAGTTAGTTGCCTTAGAGTCAACCTCTCAGTCCATGAAGTCCGTGAAGCAGGTTGCAAAGCCAGCAACACACACAAATACACATACACACACATGTGCACACTCACACCAATACAGATAATTAGTGCCAAAAAAGATGAATGGGAAATGAACAGTAAAAGCCAGTAAAATTACAAAAAAAAATAAAAAAATTCTGACTCACCAATAGAGCAAAACGCCTTCGGGTCTTTTAAGATCTCTAGTGGTTTTCCATATTCTTCTCAGGGGTAAAAGTGGGAGGAGAGACCCTCCTTCTTGTTAGCTTCCTCGCCTCCCCATCGTACATGCAGATTGCTGAGCATCTGAAAGGCTTCTGCAATTTTTAAATGTCTGGGTGAATTTTTTTAAGCCCCACCCACTCAATCTATTGAATAAATGTAGCATTTTCCCTTGGAAACGCCAGGTTTCCCTGCATGCAGCCTCACTTCTGGAATTGAGCAGAACGTTTGACACTCATTCCAAGCATCTCCTCCGTGGAGTCCAAGAGAAGGGCCACAGCATTAACACACATTCACACACCCCTTCAATCCTCCTTCTCCCCCCCCTTCCTTCTGGTGCACGGGGTGTGTCCATTCCTTGTACAGTGGGCACCGAGATTGCAATTTTGCACAAAACAAGTCACACCCTTCTAACTCTGGCTTTATGAATGCCAAGGACACGGGTGAGCGAGGCTGGACTGAAGGGCTTGGAAAAACAGCTTCTGCATTTCAAACACCAATGGGAAAAAAAAATGAATTATTTGCAAATCAGCCCTCTGTGACAGGAGAATCCAGGTAATTGGTAACTAATCACGGGACAGGATCAGAAAGCAACAACTATAAGCAGAAGTTTCTCCTCTCTGGCGGTGGGAAGGCTTCCCTAAGAACCGTTCACACGTTCAACTCTTTGCCATTAAAAAGACAGGATCAGAGGCAGGGGATGTGGGCAGTGGTCCTACCCAGAACGTACCTCACACAGAAACCTTGGGATAGAAACTATAAACCAACAATGTCAACTGCCTATAAAGAAAACTTGTATAAGATGTTTTACAAATGGCATTTTGCACGGGCAAGGTTGGCAAGGATGTTTGAAGATAAATCAGCTAAAGGTTGGAAATGTCACTAGGCACCTGGATCATATTACCACATGTGGTGGGCATGTGTAGAAGCCAAAAAATATTGGACAAAAATACACACATGGTTGGAAAAGATGATACAACAGCACATTGATTTAAAGCCTGAAATATTCTTTGTTGGGGATCTTACCTGAATTCTACAGTACAGAAAATGTATATTTGATTATTCACATACTAACTGCAGCTAGAATTGTATTTGCACAAAGTTGGAAAAGTAAAGAGATTCTTACTGATGAGAGCATGATCGGGAAAATATTAGAATGTGCAGAAATGAATAGGTTAACACTTGTTATTAAAGAGAAGGAACAAACTTATTATTATATGATATGGGAATCATTCTATCAATGGTTAGAGAATAAATATGAAAGTTAGAAACAAAAGAAGACTAGCGAAATATAGAAAATATGTCAACAGAAGTAAACAAATCAAGATGAGGATAGTTATAATAATTAGATACATTATGTAGATCAGCAATAAGCTAAGAGTAGAGAATTAATACTAATGTAAATGATTACTGCTATTAATTAATTGTTATTGCACAAGGTATTTGTACCCAGATGACATACTGTTTAATGGATGACGGATTGTTTGTATTAAAAATAAAAAAAGTTACACACACAAAAAAGGATGTACCTCACACATAGCCCTGTACACAGAGGACTGGCTCACACCTGTGTGTTCACTGCTTGAGCATAGCAAGGCCGAATGGTGACCTCACAGCCATTCCATGCTCTCGAATGGAATGGCATCTGACATCCCTTCTGCCACCCCAGTGCGGCTGCTTTCACACGGACAAGTTGTCTGAATGCAGGCTCATCCAACATTAGGCATGCATCTGCAAATCAGTTATTGTAATTATTTTCTGGGAAGAAAGGTAGAACCGCAGTAAAGCTATCCATCATGATCATTAGTCCAGATGTTGTTGGAGCTTTCCTCCTATTCTTCCAAGGTCGGGGTTTTTTTTTTGTTTTGTTTTTTGGATAATGGGTGTGACAAGCATTTGCTTGTCCCTAGTGCAAAGGTGGAGGAAAGGCGCCAGTTGTGGTTTATTGACACAGCCATAAATATCCCTTGGCACATAAGAAGTGACTTACATAGGAAAGAGCCCTGAAGCTGAACAATGAAAACAAGCCACAATTGCTTTGGATTCTTTGGGCATCCCACTGAGATGTCCAGTCTTAGTGTGACTACATTTATACTGGTTGTTGAAGTGATGTGTCTTCTGGGTTTATGCCATACAAGCCTCGACAAAGAGCCTGAGTTCACACCGTATGTGCAGACACAAAATAATCCATGGTGGTGATTAATTGAGTTTAGCAGGTTTTCAACTGTCCTGGTTAAGAGGGTAGTATGAACTTATCAAATCCAAGCCTTCCTTCCTTCCTTCCTTCCTCCCCTCCTTTCCTTCCTTCCTCCCCTCCCCCTCCTCCTCCTTTCCTTCCTCCCTTCTTTCCTTCCTCCTCTCTCCCTTCCCTTCCCTTCCTTCCTTCTTTCCTTCCTTTCTCCTCTCTCCCTTCCCTTCCCCTTCCTTCCTTTTTTCCACCTCCCTTCCTCCCCTCTTCTCCCCTTCCTTCCTTCCTTCCTTTTTTCTTTCCTTCCTCTTTCCCTCCCTCCTCCCTCCCCTTGCCTTCCTTCCTTCCTTCCTTTTTCCTCCTTCCTCCCTCCCTCCTCTCCCCTCCCTCCCTCCCTCCCTCTCCCTCTCCCTTCCCCTCCTTTTTCCTTCCTTCCTCCTCTCCTCCCTCCCTCCGGAGGAAGATGACTTGAACTTGGGGTTCCTGGGACCTATTCCACCCCCCCCCACACACACACTCCAAGCTTTCTTCTCATCATTCCCATGACCGGGCATTGCTGCCATGTCTCTCCCGGTTGGCCCTGCAAGGTTGGAGGGACCCCTCCTCCACGCACCCTTGGCGGTTTCTTTTTCTAGCCCGGCATCTAAGAGGCCTCCGAGCGGAAGGGTGAAGGCTCGGTTTGCTGCCTTTCTACAGGGACGGCGTTCCATCAGGCGGCTACAGAGTTTCAGACCGTGTGAAAAATGACAGCACTTGCTTGAAAAGGGGTTGGGGGTGGGTGGGGGGTCTCTAAGAAGCCGGGCACGGCGGCTGAAGATGCAGGCGCTGCCAAGGACCTGAAGGGCCCGGCTGGGCTCTGCCCCCAGGAGGCTACAATCTCAGTGGGGTCCACGAGGCGGATTCCCACGCGGAATTTTGCCTTCCACGCTCCCGGCGCCAGGTACGTATTTCTGTCCCCGGCGCCCGGCGGCTGCCGGCTTCCCCGTCGCGTCTCCTGCGGGGGCCTCTAAAGGGCAGCGATCGTTCTCTGGCCGGCCCCGGGTCGGTTTCAATGCGAAAGGAACACCAGCCGGGTCAGCGACACGCGTCTCCTGGTCGTTCGCAGCCGCTTGGGGTATCGGGGCGCCTGGATGCAGGGCAGGGCGAGGGAGAGCAGGCGGGCCCCGATGCCCCGGCCGAGTCCTCCAAGTGTAGCTGGATGGATGCTGCCACCCCAACCTCTTTTTTCTTTTCTTTTTTAACAGATTAACAGAGTTGGAAGGGACCGTGTAGGTCATCTAGTCCAACCTCGCCCCCCGCCCCGCCCACGGGACGTGGGAATATTTCCCGGCCGGTCTCCCAAGCGATCCTCCACGATCGAAACTTTCAAGAAGAGACTGGACTGCCACCTGTCAGAAATTCGGCGGGCGGTTGGACTAGATGACCTCCAAGGTCCCTTCCAACTCTTCTGTTATCCCCTCTTCGGGGGAGCTCAGAAACGAAGCGGCGCTGCTGGCCTCCGATTCCGATTCCGGGGTGGGCGCAGTTGCAGACAAGGGGGAGACCCCGTAACGGGGGGGGGGGATGGGGGTCGGGGAAGCCGACGGGGCGGGAAGAGAAACCTCACTTCTCTGCCTAAAAAAATAAAATAAAATAAAATAGAAGCAGCTCCGTCGGTCGGGAGCCGCTGCCGCGGCTTCGCCGCAAGAACACTTGAAAGAAGGAAGTCAAAAGTTTCAAAAGGTGCTTTGTTCAAAAAGGCAACTGGATTCCCCGAGGAAAGCAAAATCCCAGCGACCCTTTTTCAAAAGCGACTTTAAGCTGGTTGATTGAGGATCTCTATAGACAAATAAGTCGAACGGAATTGGGGAGAAGAGATCGCTCGCTGCAAAGATGCCGGCGCGGGTGTAAGCGGGATCTTATTTCAAAAAAAGATGTATAGACTCGGAAAAGAATGCAGAAAAAAAAGAGCGACCAAAAGCCGTTGCAGGGATTGGGGATGTCTGGTCTAGAGAAAAGAAGGACCAGGGGAGACATAACAGCGGTCTTCCAATATCTGAGGGGCTGCCCCAAAGAAGAGGGGGGGCCAAGCTATTCTCCAAAGCACCGGAAGGGCAGGACTAGAAGCAACGGGTGGAAACTAATCAAGGAGAGACGCAACTTGGAATTAAAAGAAATAATGCCTGACAGGGAGAACAATCCATCTGTGGAACAGCAGCTCACCTTCAGAAGTTGTAGATCTTCCCATCGCTGGAGGTTTTCAAGGAGAGACTGGACAGCCACTTGTCTGAAATGGTAGAGGGTCTCCTGCTTGAGTAGAGGGGGGCTGGACTGGATGACCTCCAAGGTCCCTTTCCAACTTTGTTCTTCTGTTCTGTTGGGTTGCCAAAACCCTTAGCCTTGTTTGTACACCGCTTAAAGTCCTTTCAGCGAAGCCATGGTGTGATGATATAAACAAATAAGACCGCAAAAGATTGGACTGCGTGGAAAGCGGGAGGCATTTTTCTTTTTTTCACTTACCAAGGTTGATCAGTGGCAGCAGATGCAAAAGCTTCTGACTTCCTGATCTTTTCTTCCAGCCGCTCACCAAAGGCAAAAGTTGGTGGGGGGAAAAAAACGTGGCTTTTCTGGCTGATTTGGGGTTGAGGGTCTTTCCTGCTTGCCTAGATGATAAGCAGGGGTCGTTGGCTGCTTTAGGGAAGGGAAGAGAAAGACGTATACACTTGCCCACGGTCTATGTTTCTAGCTGCTTAACTACTACATCAAACTGACTCTCTATAAGAATGGAATGGAATGGAGTAGGGTAGGGTAGGGTAGGGTAGAGTAGAGCGGAGTAGAATAGAATAGAATAGAATAGAATAGAATAGAATAGAATAGAATAGAATAGAATAGAATAGAATGTATTTAGAGTAGATTAGAATAAAATGGGATGGAATGGAATGGAGAATGGAATGAATAAGAATAGGATAGGATAGGATAGGATGGGATGGGATGGGATGGAGAATGGAATGAATAAGAATAGGATAAGATAGGATGGGATGGGATGGGATGGAATGGAATGGAATAGGATGGGATGGGATGGAGAATGGAATGAATAAGAATAGAATAGAATAGAATAGAATAGAATAGAATAGAATAGAATAGAATAGAATAGAATAGAATAGAATAGAATAGAATAGAATTCTTTATTGACCAAGTCTGATTGGACACACAAGGAATTTGACTGGTGCATAAGCTCACCATGCACATATAAACATAAGAAATAGTTCATAGGTCATAAATCATAGTTACAACCATTAGTCATAAATTACAAAGAAACAATTGATAAGCCATAATAAACACATAGGAGAAGATAGTAGGAAAGATGAGAAACAATGAGAAATGAGAGGTGGATGGCAGTCCTGAGAGAACTTCTATGTCCAGAATGTAGACTTTGCAGGGCTAACATCAGCATGGAATGTGAAAGGGATCAGGGCCTTACTACACCTTTCTATCTTAGTCCATCATGAGTCAATATACTCTCAATACTGCCCCACAGTCAATATTGTGGAGGCGTCTGGCCATCAACCTCTTGGAAGAAGATACTTGAACCAATGAACATATCACACATTTGCCCAATGCTCAGCAATTCCTTCATCCCATTTTCAAGAATCTGTAGAGGATGATGGGAGCCAGCCAGTATGTTTTGAGTTCAGCTTTACACTTGGTTTCTCTAATGAACAGTTTATATGATTAACTACGCCCTTCAAATCAGATCAAGTTTATTATAGCCTTTGACCATTGCAACAAAACTGTGTGAAATATGAAACTAATAAATCCTCATACAGTGTAAAACACAGGGTCTTCCTTAAGTGCTAGTTCTTCAGGCCCACTGTAATTTAGTAAAAAAAACCAAACCTTTACCAGATTTAAAGAGATAGATGGCGTCTTGGGAGCAAATGATTTGTAATAATAGGGGTAGAAGTCAGAAAGATTCATAATAAGTTGACAGGAAAGGAGAACAAGACTTGTGGATTTATGGCACCAACACCACAGGGACATAATCTGTCTAGATATAAATATTTTGAATTTCCTTCATGACCACATGGTAAAGGCGGTAAAATGACTAAGGCTTATGTCCTTCTGAATTTAGTAATTGAAATATTATTTAGACATTTGGTTAGTTTTAAGTTTAGAAAAATTCTATTTGCAATTGTATCTCTAGGAGATGAACTATGTCCTGCTAGGATCTAACCAACAGCTGTCTGGAGTAAAGATCCAATAACCAGCAATAATTCAGCAACCAGCATGACAAAGTAAAATACTATAACAATTACTATGTCAGGATAATAAAAGTGCTTTTTTCAAGAAGCAACTGGACTTTCTGGTTTTTCTTTGAAGATGTTTCACTTCTCATCCAAGAAGCTTCTTCAGCTTCCGAATGAATGGTAGATAATTCCACCAGAACTGAAGAACTAAGCTATGGTTTGTTTTATTAAACAAGCCACTATTAGTCTGTGGAGATTCTCAGTCATCCGGGTCGTGGTTGTCCCAAAGGTGCTTTTTCAAGAGGCAACTGGAGTTTCTTTGGTTTTCCTTGAAGACGTTTCGCTTCTCATCCAAGAAGCCTCTTCAGTCAGAATCAAAGTGCCACTCCTGAAATATCCCATCCTTTTAACTGGATTTGACTCAGCATGAGGCACACCATTTCTTTCCAAACCTTAAAATTCTCACTGTCAAGAAACATTTCTGTAGAATGTCCTCAAGGGTTTTTGTTTTGATGGAAAAGTCCTTTTGATTGAAAGCTCCAGAGCAGTGTTGGTGTAGAATTTTAATGCTGGAAAGTGGCTGAATGTGTTTTTTTTTTTCCTGATTCTATCTACAATGGGATTTTTTTTTAAAAAAAGAGACAGCTGTTTTCCAGTTATTCATAATGTGCCGGTTTTTGCTGCTCTGTTCCTGCATTGACTGATCAAGATGAAGAATATGTTGAACATGTCTTAATTGTTTACAAGGTTAATTTACTGCCAGCCCCATGGATTTGTAATTAGAGCGCCACCATTAAATCATAGCAATAGGCATTTATGGGAAATAAGCACATAGATGGGTATGCTTGTATCTGGTCATTGTTTAAATTAATTTACCGCTCATGTTTTTGATGCCCTGGCCAGGAGATACAAGGATCTGGGCACTAGGTGACTAAGAAAATGGGTACCAGAGGTTTATTGCAAATCCATCGTGCATCTGACTTGCCACCCCACAAATACTCAGTAAAAGCACAGAATCCTGAAACATTTTTCTTCTGACCATGCAAGTTTCTGGGCTTAAAGTTTGCAAGGGTATTTCTAAGAGCAGATGCAGAAAGGTCCTTCAAATTCTTAAAAAAAATTTTTTTTTATTGAATTAAAATAAAAACAACACAAATACAAAACAATATAACAACAAAACAACACAAAGACAGTCTTTGCAGTGTTGTGACATTGATTTTCCCAGTTTCACATATGTGTATGTATGTATGTATAGTGTATATACACAGACACACACACACACACACATATACATACACACATATATAATTACACACACACACACACACTTGTTTATATTATTATTTTTATTCCTACTATCCAACCAGTTATATCATTTTTTCCAGACTGTGTAGTATTCCTTCTCTTCCCTCTCTTGCAATTCTAACATGAGTTTTACAATTTCTGCACAGTCCATAATTTTCTTTATAATCATACTGTCTGTTCCAGCTCTGGACGTAGGTTATTCTTGCTGCTGTTAGTATGTGTATTATAATGTATTCCATTTATTTTTTGAATGCTCCTCTAATTATCCCTAGCAAAAACATCCCAGGTTTAAATTCTATTTGTAGTCCAGTGATTTCTTGCACCCATGTTCTAATTTTGTTCCAGTATTCTTTTGCTTTAGGGCAAGTCCACCACATGTGAAAGAAAGTACCTTGTTCGTTTTTACATTTCCAGCGTTTGGAGGTCCTTTGAATTCTTAATGGTCAGTGAGTCAAATAAAACTTCGGTTCTAAGAGGCAAGGAAAATGTGCAATATTCTGTTTTCTTGGGGATAACATCCTGTTTATTATATTCAGACTCTCACCCAATTAAAACATATAAACTTACTGTTTTGTGCTGCAGCATGTAAAACCTGCTAGAAACTGACTTCCCCTAAGCATCACTATACCACTAGAAAAAGTTGAAAAGATCACATTCCTCGGTTCTAATTTACATGAAAGCTGGAATATGACCACTGAAGTGAAAACAAGGATAGAGAAAGCTCGAACAGCATTCTTCAAAATGAAAAAGGTCTTCTGAAGTCACGACATAAGCCTAAGACTGAAAATCAGGCTTGTCAGATGCTACATCTTTTCTATCCTGCTCTATGGAGTGGAGAGTTGGTCTCTGACAGAAAGCCACTTGAAGAGACTAGAAGCGTTTGAAATATGGATTTACAGGTGGCTGTTTTACGTATAAGTTGGATTGACCAAATCAGAAATGAGGAGGTGATAAAGCGTTCTTTATTTTTATTTATTTATTTATTTATTTATTTATTTTTGTCAATTGCTTACAAGATAATAGGTATAAGTAAAAAACATAGTTATGAATACATGGCTACATATAAGAAAATAAATAAATAAAAGAAACAAAAGAAACAATAGGACAGGGATGGTACATTGGTGCGCTTATGCACGCCCCCTACAGGCCTCTTAGGAAGGGGGTGAGGTCAATAGCAGACAGTCTAAGGTTAAAGTTTTTGGGGTTTGGGGAAGAAACCACAGAATCAGGTAGAGCAGGGGTCTCCAACCTTGGCAACTTTAAGACTTGTGGACAGAGTTCCTCAGCCACTGGCTGAGGAACTCTGGGAGTTGAAGTCCACAAGTCTTAAAGTTGCCAAGGTTGGAGACCCCTGATAGAGTATTCCAGACATTGAGCACTCTGTTGCTGAAGTTGTATTTTCTGAAATCAAGTTTGGTGCGATTAACCTTGAGTTTGTATCTACTGTTTGCTCTTGTGTTGTTATGGTTGAAGCTGAAGTATTCATTGGCTGGTAAGACATTGCAATGTATGATTTTATGTACTATACTTAGATCAGACCGAAGGCGGCGTAGTTCTAGATTTTCTAGGTCTTCTGTTTTCTGTCCAGCAGTGGGCTTCAAAAAATTTAGCAACTGGTTCTCTGCCCAGTTGCTGGGTGGGCGTGACCATGGTGGGTGTGGTCTAGTTGGCCATCTGCACCACGGTGGGATGCGGGGGGGCGTTTTTGCCTTCCCTGGGCTCTGGAGGCTTTCCTCGAGCCTCTGAGAGGGCGAAAAACGGCTTCCCCTGGAGGTTCTCTGGAAGCTAGAAAGGGGCCCGTTTCTGGCCTTCCCAAGCTTCTGGGAGGCCTGTTTTTTGCCCTCCCCAAGCCTCTGTGCAGGCCCTGCAGTTACCTGGGATCCGAAAGGGCTGTGTGGAGACTCTTGGGAGGGGTGGGGTGGGGTAGGCAGGGCCAGCCAGTCATTGCAACTACCAGTTCAGCGAACCGGATGTAAAATTAACCTCCGGTTCGCCTGAACCGGTGCATATCAGTAGTAGCTCATCCCTGGTTCTATCCCTTCAGGGATATGCCAGCATAGAAATTATATGCCATTTTCACCTGGCTTTTCTTGTGCCTTTCTAAGTCTATTTTCCCAGCTTGGAGAATTTCCGCTTGAATTCCACATGACGGGACACGCAGGCTTGAAGGATTTTGGTGATGGTTCTTTTCTTCTTAATATTGCGAATCATCACTCATTGCTTTTAGCTGAGGGTTTCTCTCTTCTTTACCTCGGCAAGCCTCGGAATTGGGCCCAAAATGAATTTCTCACATCTTGCCAATCTTTCTTTGTCTGTTCTCAGATCAGGGGTGGGGGAAAATGGAAGCAGTTTGAAAGAGGGATACAATGGAGAGATAAATCTCAGAATCAAGAGTCCTTTTTCTGACAACAGAGAATTAGCCTCACGATATGAAAGATGAGCAAGGTTTTGCACTGAGTATCCTTGATGGATGGCCCTTCTGACAACGGAAGCCATCAGCGTGAAATACAAGCAGGGAGGTGAGCATCAGAAGTCGCGCATCGAAAGGCAGCCATGAGCATAAAGGATCTTTCTGCCTGGAGGAACCAAAGTCGGCTGATTTCTGGATACAAGTCAGAGGCCTTGCCCCGTAGCTAAAAGCTGTTTTGGGAAACCAAAGGAACACATAAAAGCCCAGGCAGTGAACTCACCCTCATGGGCACCAATTGTTGGAAGAAATATCCAGATCCAGTTCCAAGCTGGGGAGAAAAGCACTGGAGAAAAAATTGAGGCTGGAGGCTGCTTGGAAAGATGTTCATTGATGAACAGAATCACCAGGGTTTATGGCTCTGGTGCAGCTAACAAAATGGATGTCAACCAGAGGTGGTATTCAGAAGGTTCTGATCAGTTCTGGAGAACCGGTAACGGAAATTTTGAGTAGTTCAGAGAACCAGCAAATCCCACCTCTGACTGGCCCCACCAACCCCTTCTCTTCTCTGCCTCCCGAGTCCCAGCTGATCAGCTGGGTCTTCTTTGGTAGCCCTGCACAGGAGAACGGAGCTGGAAAGCAGGTTTGTGTGATGGTGAGTGAATGGGGATTTTGCAGTATCCTTCCCTTGCCATGCCCACTAAGCCATGCTCACAGGACCAGTAGTAAAAAAATTTGAATCCCACCACTGATGTCAACCCTGGAGCCATCTTGAAGTAGCAGATTGTCTACTGATTATCATCTCCATCCTATTAGCCCTATCATACAGAATATGATGAAAAAATAAGCTCCAGCTTGTCCATGTTCAGATCTTAAATTAACAGAGTTGGACGGGACCTTGTAGGTCTTCTAGTCCAACCCCCTGCCCGAGCAGGAAACCCTACACTTACTTGTGAGAAGGATCTTGGAGTCCTAGTGGACCATCACTTAAATAGGAGCCAGCAGTGTGTGGAGTAGCCAAAAAAAGCCAAACAATCCTAGGTTGCATTAGCAGAGGGATAGAATGAAGATCACATGAAGTATGAGTGCCACTTTATAAAGCCTTAGTAAGAACACACTTAGAATACTGCATCCAGTTTTGGTCACTATATTATAATATAGACTGCAGAGAAGAGCAACAGGGATGATTAGGGGCCTGGGGTTAAAACATATGAAGAACAGTTGCAGGAATTGGGTATGTCTAGTCTAGTGAAAAAAAGGGACGAGGTGGCTCAGACACTGAGCTTGTCTTGTCGATCAGAAAGGTTGGCAGTTCGGCAGTTCGAATCCCCAGCACTGCATAATGGAGTGAGCTCCTGTTACATGTCCCAGTTTCTGCCAACCTAGCAAGTCGAAAGCATGTAAAAATGCAAGTAGAAAAATAGGGACCACCTTTGGTGGGAAGGTAACAGCGTTCCGTGCACCTTCGGTGTTTAGTAATGCCGGCCACATGACCACGGAGACATCTTCAGACAGCGCTGGCTCTTTGGCTTTGTTCCACCCCCTAGAGCCGGAAACGACTAGCATGTATGTGTGAGGGGAACCTTTATCTTGTTAGTCCAGGGAAAAGAAGGACCGGGGTGACATGATAGCAGCAGGGGTGGGATTCTACCAGTTCTATCTGGTTCGATAGAACCCTTTGTTAACTTTCTAAGTAGTTCGGAGAACCGGTAGCTAAAAGCAATCTCCATTTGTTTTTTTCCACCCTTATTACATTCTTGGCAGACAGCCTAGACTTCCTGTCTCGGAGCTTCTGAGGCTTTCTTAAAGAGGAAGGGTTGTTTTAAGATTTTTACACTGCTGTTGGGAGGAAATACTTCCCTGGACAATCAGCACTTTGAAGAAATAATTGAATAATGAAGCAAAGCTTTTAGTGACAGGGAACCAAGATGAGTAACATTCAACAAGGCTTCTTGGCTAGCTGGAAGGATTGATATTCAAGCGTGAGTTTACATACCCTTTCTGAATTTTTGTCTAAAACTGGTTTTTGGTGAAGGTTAATTCTGTGCTTCGTGATGTTTAATCCTGTTAATTGATGGGATAATTTTCCCTATTCAGCTTCAACAAGCAACAGCTACTGTTGTGATTTAATTATTTGTATTGTGTTTGATTTTTTTCTTGCCTCATGGTTTCTTTTTCTATTTGGGGAGGGGGTCTTCCTTCACTGCTTTAATACTATCTGGCACTGTCCTTTTGGGGTATACTTCCAAGAGGCAGGATGCAATCTTGGCACTGATTTTTTTTTACTGCCTTTCAGGGGGGCATGTGACCTTTCCTTAAATCTGGGTGATTTCCTTAGGATATCTTGTGAGGTGAGCGGGACCAGCTGGTATTTTTAAGTGTTCAAATGGATCTATGGATTGCTTCTCCTGGGTCTGCTTTTTCTGGAGAGCTTAAATGACCACTCTGCTAAAGGGTTTCACTTTATGAGCAAGAGTTGGCTGCTTGATAGTTATCACTGCATTTTAAATATTTTCATTCCTCAAGGTGCTCTCGCACCCTGCCTGATTTGTAACTCCAGCTTGTAGGTATTTTTAGGCTTTTTGTATTTTTGTACAGGTAATCCTTGACTTACAACAGTTCATTTAGTGACCATTCAAAGTTACAATGGCATTGAAAAAAGTGACTTATGACCATTTTTCACACTTATGTTGCAGCATCCCCACTGTCATGAGAGGCCAAGCGAGGAGAAGCGCCAGTTGACATGAGTGATGTCGAGTTGGCCACGCCCACCCAGTCACATGACCACCAAGCCACACCCACCAACTAAGCCACACCCACAGAACCGGTTGTTAAAAAAACTGAGTCCCATCCCTGGATAGCAGTGTTCCAAGTGGCCTCCATCCCTTTCAAATTTCTGCAGGTTGCTCAAGAGATGGCTCCCAAGGAAAGGTCTGGGGGTCTCAGGGATCAGGGAAATCTTGGATGGCTCCCATGAGGCTGACCTCATCTCCTCTGCTCATGTGCTTTTCATAGGTCTTCTATAGTTTTTCATGATAATAATTGTTTTTATATATTTATTGGTTTCCTCTTTTAATTCACTGCCGTAAATGACCCAAAGTCATGTTCTTATGACATGGGTGGCCATATAAATATAAATAAATAAATGACCAAATAAATACCCCGCCTCGTGGTACCCTGACATTAAGCACTAGATTTGCCCACCTACCTTAGCCTGCCAAGAGTTTCTGGAATTCGGCTCTCTTTGGAACTGAATTTAAAAGCGATTAAGCTGAATGAGAGCCGACAAGAAGAAAAATAAAGAGAGATTTCTCTTTTCACCAACAAACTAGCGGCAACCAGCAAGGCCGCTGATAAAGGAGAAAACATTTTGTTCCCTCTCAACAAGAAAGCTGTGTAATCAGAAGCAAGTTTAAAATTGCTTTTGTGATTATGTTTTTCTCGTTGTAAATGCGCTGTTGCTATTTGTCCTGGTGACGAGCATGGAATAACCTTCAGATCCAGTTTTGTTTCACCATCAAGATGGTGCCTTGGGATATGGGCCTCTGGTACAACCAGTCTTTCTCCCCCCCCCTCCCAGATAGTTTGATGAACTCCCTAAAGGAGAATAGCATCTCAAATCAAGGGAGGTACTAATACCACTCTATAAAGCCTTAGTAAGATCAAACCTAGAGTACTGCATCCAGTTTTGGTCATCACACTACAAAAAAGATGTTGAGACTCTAGAAAAAGTGCAGAGTAGAGCAACCAGGACAATGAGGGGACTGGAG
Source organism: Notechis scutatus (assembly GCF_049901735.1). Lineage (NCBI taxonomy): Eukaryota > Metazoa > Chordata > Lepidosauria > Squamata > Elapidae > Notechis > Notechis scutatus. Next base: position 3,693,429 of record NC_142020.1, read on the forward strand.
GCTAAAACATATGAAGAACGGTTACAGGAACTGGGCCTGGCTACTCTAGCGAAGAGAAGGACCAGGAGAGACAGGAGAGTCTGTCTTCCAATACTTGAGGGGCTGCCACAGAGAGGAGGGGGTCAGGCTATTCTCCAAAGCACCCGGAGGCCAGACAAGGAATAATGGATGGAAACTGAACAAGGAGAGATTCAACCTGGAAATAAGGAGAAATTTTCTGATAGTGACGGTGGTGAGAAAACTTTTTTATTACAGGTTCTGTGGGTGTGCAAAATCCCCATTCCCTCCCCACCCCACTAGCCTGCTTTCCAGCTCCGTTCTCCTGTACAGGGCAACCAAAGGAGACCCAGCCAATCAGCTGGGACTCGGGAGGCGGAGAATAGATGGGGTTGGCGGGGCCAGTCAGAGGTGGTCTTGGCCGGTTCTCTGAACTACTCAAAATTTCCGCTACCGGTTCTCCAGAACTGGTCAGAGCCTGCTGAATACCACCTCTGCATGTACATTTTTGGCTGGCAGAGTGCTGCTGGAGGCTGGGGAGACCGAAAATGGGCCATGCGGGGGATGCACCTGGTCCCCCCCAATGGCCCATTTTGGCTGGCAGAGACACCATGGGCCAATCCTTTGATATTTCCAAGCTGGCCCTGCAGGCCAGATTTAAGCACCCCGTGGGCTGGATCCTGTCTGTGGGCCTTGAGTTTGACATCCCTGGTGTAGGATCTCTTGCTTTTTGCAGGGGGTTGAACTAGATCAGCGGTCGCCAACCTTTTGGATCTCAGGGACCACCAAACTCATAATTTTAAATCCCAGGGACCACTAACCAGTTCTGTGGGCATGGCCTAACTTGTGGGTGTGGCTTGGTGGTCATATGACAGGCTGGGCATGGCTTGTATGTAAATATTATAAATATTTACATAAATATTGAATCTTTTATTTTAAAAAAGAGCAATTTTTATCCAAAATCAGGCAAAGCAGGCAGGCAGATTGAGTTGCTCACAGAATCATTCAGTGATCTATCTATCTGCAATTGGCTAGCTCAGTCTGTCACATAAAATTTGCTTGCTGTGAGTCTACACTGAATAATAGAACCTTCAGTCCTAAGGGAGGTTCGGCTGTGCTTAAAAGCAGAGCCAAAGATCTAAAGACTAGCTAGAAAGCAAGAAATCCAACCATTTCCTGCTTCCTAGCTAATCTAAATCTCCCGGCACAGCAGAACAGCTGGTGGTCGGAAAAATAGTAATTTAGTAGGCAAGTTTGCCAGGTAAGGAGTGAGTGGGTGGGGAGGGTTCCCATGGGCCATGTGGGTGGCGCAGCCTTACGTTTCTGTGCAGCCTGTATTAATTGCTTTCTGGAGGTGCTCTGGGGTTGAGATTTTTCTGCGGCCCACCAAAATTTTCTCGCGGCCCACCAGTGGGCTGTGGCCCACCGGTTGGCGACCGCTGAACTAGATGATCTACAAGGTCCCAACTCTGTTATTCTGTTCTATTCTGTTCCACAATGGATCTGGGAGTGTGAGGGCTACATCCTGTACCACAGACATGAAACGGGTCATATTTTTATTCCATTTTCTCCCCACATAGAACATGGAAGTATTTCGATAGTCAACAAATCTTCCCAAAAATGTCTACAGGCACCGTTTTTCTGCAGCAGGCCATGCATTATGTGTAATTACACCTCAGAAACTCTGTGGAGTATCTCCCTTGTATGCACATTGGAAATACATTCCTGTCCTGTTTATTCCCAGCAGGCTCTGCCTTGGTGCCTCCACTTACTCAGCCTTGGTGGGAATGAAGCAAATTGAGAAACGACGGAGGGCCAGTCTGGTTCGAAATGACTGATTTGTTTACAGACTCTCTCCTCAAGATGAGCTGCTCAGGTTCGTTGGGTTCAGTCTGCTTTTCCAATGATGTCAGTTAATGAAGCAAGGATAACGGTATTCTGAAATAATACTTGCAATTTTCCTTTGCTGGTTGCAGAATTCCTCTCCATCATCTGCTGATTCTGCCTTGCCGGGCTGAGATATTGGTTGAAACTGAATGTTAGGAATGAGTTTTTAGTCTGACTTGTTCCCACAGAAAATAATTCAGCTGTTCTGGGAAGTAATATCCCTTTACCAGCTTCTCAGTGCAAGCCCCGATAGCTGGAGAAAGCTATTTCCAAGATAAAATGCTCTTGTTCTCAGTTTACAGTTAACTGTGCCCAAAGATTGAAGTGATATTTTAAGATACGTTTTTTCGGGGGGGTTGCCATTTATTTTTTAAAAGTTACTTTCCCCTCTTAAACAGACAGGTATCCCACTTGCAAGGTGTTGTGGCCAATCATGAAAGTTTATGGAAGGATGGTTTACGGCAGTGGCCCCCAACCTTTTTTGTACCACGGCCTGGTACCAGCATCACAAAATGATCCACGGACCGGTACCGGCATCAGCACGCACAACCAAGGCAAGGCGAGCCGAGCGACCGGCCAGCCAGCCATCCCCCGCTTCTCCCCGCCACCTTCAACAACTCCTTTGTACCTTTTTTGTGCTTTTTGGGCTCTTTCTTAATCTCCTCCTGAGTAATGCGAGACTCCACCGCCATCGGGACGGCTCTTCGTTCGAAGCCGCCCCCCACTTCGACGAAACTAAGGCGCGAGGATTCCTTCAGCACCCAAACGCCGCTTTCCAACAACCCACGACCAACAAGCTCACCCAGAAACACTTTCTCAAGCGCCGTCGAAACAAGATGGTGGCACCCAAGCAAAGTAGGTGGCCTGGTACAAAATGCTCCACGGACCGGTACCGGTCCAGGGCCCAGTGGTTGGGGACCACTGGTTTACAGGTACAGCTTCACAAAGCCTTAATAAGACCACAATATAAAAAAAGATGTTGAGACTCTGGAAAGGGCGCAGAGATGAGAAACAAGGATCAGTATGGGACATCAAAAGTCCAGTTGCATCCGGAAAGAGCACCGTTGGGACAACCATGACCTGGAAGATCGAGAATCTCCATAAATATCCCAATGCATATGTTTACCACTGAATTAATGTTATCTCACTGATCAGAAAATTATAGGCTTTATTTTTAAACTTATATAGGAATTAATACGAAGAACACTTGCCGGAATTGGGTATGTCTAGTCTAGTGAAAAGAAGGACCAGGAGTGACATGATAGCAGTGTTCCAGTATTTGAGGGATTGCCACAAAAAAGAGGGGATCAACTTAGTTAGTTTCCAAAGCACCAGAAGGCAAGAAACAATGGATGGAAGCTAAGGAGAGAAGCAACCTAGAATGAAAAAGAAATTTCCTAACGGTGAGTACAATCAATCAATGGAGCAGCTTGCCTCCAGACGTTGTGGGTGTCCATCACTGGAGATTTTCAAGAAGAGATTGGGATAGCCATTTGTCTGAAATGGTATAAGGTTTTCTCCTCAAGCAGGGACAGAGGTGGGATTCTATCGGTTCGGACCGGTTCTATAGAACTGGTTGTTAAGATTCTTCACAGTTCAGACAACAGGCAAATTGTGCCCCTGGCTGGCCCCGCCCCTCTCTGCCCTCCCCTTCCCTCCCCTCAGTCAGTCCTTATCACGCATATGCAACTTGCACACATGCCTGATATCCCTGATTGGGTTCTTCTATGCTCAGTCACTCCTTAAAGTGTTTCTTTCCCCCCCCTCCTGACAATCAGCTGTTCCCATGATCAGCTGTGCCAGGATTCCCCTCCTGTCTTACTGCTTCGCCCAGGAGGCTTCCCTGAGGCCCAGAAAGGCGACCATGGAGGGGGGCACAGCAAACCCCCCTGAGCTCCATTTTTTGTGTTCCTGGGTGCCAGGGAAGCTTCCTGGGAGCAAATCCCCCCCCAGGAGGCTTCCCTGAGGCCCAGAAGGCCCCCCAAAAACGGGGGGGTGCTGAAAAAAAATATACAAGCCACGCTCACCCAGTCACATGGCCACACCCACCTAGCTATGCCCACAGAACTGGTTGTTAACAAATTTGAACCCCACCCCTGAGCAGTGGGTTGGGCTAGATCAGAGGTGTCAACCTTGGCAACTTTAAGACTTGTGGACTTCAACTCCCAGAATTCCTCAGCCAGCAAAGCTGGCTGAGGAATTCTGGGAGTTGAAGTCCACAAGTCTTAAAGTTGCCAAGGTTGGACACCCCTGGGCTAGATGACTTCCAAGGTCCTTCCAATCCTGTTATTCTATGTTTATGTGTCTATCTATGGTATAAGGTGCAAAGTTGCCCTTATATCAAGAATTCACATTGTGCTGATTGCTTAGTGTATGGCATATCATACATGGATTTGATTGGTGGCCTAGAAGTAGAGTCTTTACAAAAAAGAGAACGTTTACAAAATGTTTTATCGTTGCCATTTAGCACCAGCAAGATTGGCAAAAATTTACCCAAATATGAACCCCGAATGCTGGAAGTGCAAAAATAAACCAGGGACCTTTCTCACATGTGGTGGTCCTGCCCTAAAGCAAAAGAATACTGGAATAAAATTAGAATATGGTTGCAAGAAAGAATTTCGAATAGAATTTAAGCCTGAAATGTTTTTGCTAGGGATAATCAGAGGAACATTTAAGAAAGAAATTGAATACCTCATAATACACATTGTAACAGCAGCAACAATAACCTATGCCCAAAGTTGGAAATTAGATAGCACTCCCACAGACAGTATGATCATAAAGAAAATTATGGATTGTGCAGAAATGGCAAAACTCATGTTGGAATTACAAGAGAGGGAAGAGAACGAATATTATACAGTCTGGGGAAAAAATGGTATAATTGGTTGGATGATCAGACAGCAAATAAACAAATAAATGTATATATAAATATATGGGTAGATAGTTAACAAAAAACTGGAAAAGTAGGTTCAACATTGTAAAAATTGTATTTGTGTTGTTGTGTGGTTGTTTTGTATTTGCGTTGTTTTTAATTGTGTAAAATTCAATAAAAAATATTTTGAAAAGAAAGAAGTGGAGCTCTTGCCTCACAATCAGGAGGCTGTGAGTTCGATCCTGGGTAGAGGCAGATATTTCTCTCTTTGGGCACGATGGAAATATATCTGCTGAATATAACTCCTCATTGGTGACAAGAAGGGCATCTGGCCAGTAAACACTCAGGTCCATTCAGTTGCCCAGACTCCAACCCCGCAAGGGATTATGGGGTCATTAAAAGAAGATGACATCATACATGGACTTGCAATATATATTAACATTTCACCAAGATGGGGAAAAACGCAGAATAAAATTTAGTGCTGTACTATATGAGTACAATACTCTTATAGATTGGTCTGAATCTAACACTGTACACTTTTTGGTAGCAGATGCCCCTACAGAAATCTCTAAGAGAATTGTTAAAATTTGCCCCATTACAAATGGATATAGACTGCTTTGAACTGGCGTACCTAGTTATCTGGCTGTTAGTTGTTGTTAGCCAATTACAAAGGAAATCTCTATTACAGTCATCAACCTGCATAAGTTAGTTAGTTAAGAGCACTATAAAGCTATTGCTGTCTAATAGTTTATAATTGCTGTTTATATCTAAAGTATTTTATCGCATCCTATTTGATTTTAATCTATTTGAATCTATCAGTTGTACAAAAAGGTTATTTTATTTTTATAACATTTGGACTGAAAATGCAATCAATCAATTAATTAGCCAGCCCTTCCGTATTATCTGGTCCTCACAGTAGTTTTCATTCCTTTTTCCATTAAGACCCTTTAAATCAAGTGGCCCATAACTGCTCATGTTAGTCTCCCATCCTATTAACTGGCAGATTAACTTGGTCCCATTCCAGGGTTTCGCTGCGAGGTCAAAGGAACTGAGTCACAGGATGGAGATCTGAATGGAAGCGCTTTAAGTCAAAATGACCTGATTGAAAGGGATAATGAAGTACGATGACAGTCAGCAACCTGTAAAAGGAATTGGGGTTTCCAGCTCTTGAAGCTTAATAATTAGATTTTTCCATGGCCCCTGCAGGGAGTTCTGGATCTTTATAGATTAGGTTGTTCCATTCTTGGCTGAAAACCAAGGTATTTTAGGATTTGAGGCATTGAAGTGGGTGGTAGCAGCCATTAAGATGAGTGGTGGTAAGTAAGGAAAGATGGAGGAAAAAGGCTGGAGTGACATACAGAAGACCAGAATAACAGAATTAGAGGGGAGCTTGGAGGTCTTCTAGTCCAACCCCTAGCTCAAGGCAGGAGACCCTATACCATTCCAGACAAGTGGCTGTCCAGTCTCTTCTTAAAAGCCTCCAGTGATGGAACACCTACAACTTCTGAAGTCAAGCTATTCCATTGGTTGATTGCTCTCATTGTCGGGAAATTCATCCTTAATTCTAGCTTGAATCTCTCAATTAATTTCCATCCATTGTTTCTTGTCTTGCCTTCTGGTGCTTTGAAAAATAGTTTGACCCTCTTCTCTCTGTGATATTTTATCTTAAGGGTAGAAATGTACTTTGTGTGCATTCTCAGTGTATATATCTTTTTAATGCTTTTTTGTGCTGCTTCTCATTCCTTCTTTTATCATGCTCTGCTTGGTTTTTAATATTTTGGTGATTACTGCAAGTTAATATAATTTAATGAGAATGAATGGCTACTTAATAAATAAATGATCATTAAAAAAACATTACTGCAAACTTATCTATAACTCACAGAAGAATATTAATGATGCAATGGAAAAAAACATGTATAACGATAGCTTTAAAAAATAAGTGGGAACAAAAAGTTTGGAAAATTATATTACTTGTATAAACAGAGCAATTCTTTAGAAATAATATTGCATGATAATCTTCTTTATCCATTTTATTTAAAAATTGTAATGCACTGACAATCCATCACTGCACATGATGGGCTACAGTACAGGTAGTCCTTAACTTACAACAGTTCAATTTAGTGACCTTTCAAAGTTACAATGGCACTGAAAAAAGTGGCTTATGACCATTTTTCACACTTACAACCATTGAGAAATGGTCACACGATCAAAATTCAGACCCTGGACAACTGACTCATACTTATGCCGGTTGCAGAGTCTCTGGGTTATGTGATCCCCTTTTGTGACCCTCTGACAAGCAAAGGCAACTAGGGAAGCCAGATTAACAACCATGTTACTAACTTAGCAACTGCAGTGATTAACTTAGCAACTGTGGTAATAAAGGTTGTATGATGGGACAAAACTTATTTTAACAAATGTCTCACTTAGCAATAAAAATTTGGGGCTCAATTGTGGTCATATATCAAGGACTATCTGAATACATTTCTTCATCCAGTGCTAAATGGAATTGCTGTCATATCGGGAATGTTGTCAATTTAAAACATGGATTGCTGGGTAGGAGAAAAAAATGAAGAAGTTGTAGTCTTCTTCTTCTTCTTCTTCTTCTTCTTCTTCTTCTTCTTCTTCTTCTTCTTCTTCTTCTTCTTCTTCTTCTTCTTCTTCTTCTTCTTCTTCTTCTTCCTCCTCCTCCTCCTCCTCCTCCTCCTCCTCCTCCTCCTCCTCCTCCTCTTCTTCTTCTTCTTCTTCTTCTTCTTCTTCTTCTTCTTCTTCTTCTTCTTCTTCTTCTTCTTCTTCTTCCTTCTTCCTTCTTCCTTCTTCCTTCTTCCTTCTTCTTTTCTTCTTTCTTCTTTCTTCTCCTCCTCCTCCTCCTCCTCCTTCTATGCAGTGGTTAGAGTGCAGTACTGCAGGCTACTTCTGCTGACTGCCAGCTGCCTACAATTGGCACTTTGAATCTCACCAGGCTCCAGGTTGACTCGGCCTTCCATCCTTCTGAGGTGGGTAAAATGAGGACCCAGATTGTTGGGGGCCAGAGGCTGGCTCTGTAAACCGCTTAGAGAGGGCTGGAAAGCACTGTGAAGCGGTATATAAGTCTAAGTGCTATTGCCCTTCCTTCCATCCTTCGCGAATATCGAAGAATTGATGGAATAGAATCATTGAAGAAAGGATGCCAAAGGAGGAACAAAATGAAAGGCGACTGACAAAAAAATTAAAATAATTTTAAATATTATTTCAAATGATTAAGTTGAATTGAATTGTCCCACAGCAAGTTGTCCCATGGCGAATTGGATGAATGACTTGTTGGCAGTGGCAAGTTGTCTCATTCCATCTTCCATTGTTGAACTGGGTATGTCTAGTTTAATGAAAAGAAGGACTAGGGGTGACATGCTAGCAGTCTTCCAATATCTAATACAGTGGTGGGATTCAATTTTTTTTTATTACCGGTTCTGTGGGCGTGGCTTGGTGGGCATGGCGTGGCTTGGTGGGCGTGGTGTGGCTTGATGGGTGTGGCTTGGTGGGCATGGCAGGAGAAGGATACTGCAAAATCCCCATTCCCTTCCCACCCCAATAACCTGCTTTCCAAGTCCGTTCTCCTAGGCAGGGCAACCAAAGAAGACCCGGCTGATCATCTGGGACTCAATGGGAGGCAGAGATGGGGTTGGTGGGGCCAGTCAGAGGTGGGATTTGCCGGTTCTCCAAACTACTCAAAATTTCTGCTACTGGTTCTCCAGAACTGGCCAGAACCTGCTGAATACCACCTCTGATCTAATAGGTTGCCACAAAGAATAGGGGATCAACTTATTTTCCAAAGCACCTGAAGGCAGGGCAAGAAGCAATGGATGAAAAGATGAAAATGGATGAAGGAGAGAAGCATCTTAAAACTAAGGAGAAATTTCCTGACAGTGAGAATGATTAACCAGTGGAACAACTTGCTCCAACAAATGCTCCAACACTGGAAGTTTTTAAGAAGAGATTGGACAACCTTTTGTCTGAAGTGGTGTAGGGTTTCCTGCCTAAGCAGGGGGTTGGACTAGAAGACCTCCAAGGTTCCTTCTAACTCAGTTATTCTATAATTCTATAATCTACAAGGACGGGGGGGTGGGGGGTGGGGAGATGAATAAAACCTGTTGAAACTGGGGGACTGATTGTGAGGTCCAGGCAGGTGGCTCTCAGTAAATCATTTTTATAAATCAACTAAACTTTTTTAAAGGGGGGGGGGTGAGAAGGGGCAGGAAGAAAGCGGGGAGCAGGAGACATCACATCCTCTTGGAGGATGAAGGAAGAACATCCTTGAGTTCCACTTCTTTTGAAAGCTTTATCCAAGTCAATGAGCAGAAGTGAGTCAGAATGGAGTGAGATATCACCAAAATGTCCAGCAAGAACTTAAATCTAAATTGAGTACGTCGGTTGCATTGATTTAGTCACTCTATGCTTCTCCGCAGCTTTTGGCAATTGTGAAATATTTTTATTTTCAGGCTCCATTTCTGCAAAATGGCCAAGGGAAGACACTTAGCTTTATCGTTATTTTCTTTTTGTCATCTTGGGAAAAGCAGCTTGGAAGAAAAGAGGGGAGATGTTTACCAGTCTGCAAGATGGACTGTCACTAAGCTAGGAAATAAAAGGAAGAAAATTACCTTTTCCTGAGTCAAAAGACTCTTCCAGCTCTGTGTTTTCTACATAATATACTAATATAATATAATATCAGTGTTTTCTATATGATATAATTAATTAATAATAATCAATCAGAATAGAGCTGGAAGGGACCTTGGAAGTCTTCTAGTCCAGCCTTTGCTCAAGCAGCAGAACCTACTGTACCATTTAAGACAAGTGGCTGTCTAGCCTTTTGTTAAAAACCTCCAGTGATGGAGCTTCACAAAAGACTGAAGCTTTGCTTATGGATTTGTTGGTTGTCGTCTTCACGTTTTGGCCTCCCCTCCCTGCAGACGCCTCTGAAAATAACCATCCTTTTTGTCTGCAATTAAACTTGACTGTCTGAGCCTCCTCCTGCCTCATTTTCTTCCCTTGAAAGAGAGGGACAGGTAGCCAACTTTCCTTTTCAAAAAGCCACACCACAGATAGCTAAACCCCGTGCATTATTTACGGCTTTGAGAAACTGAACTGAACTTGTGGCTTGGAAGAAAACTCAACTTGTGGCTTTATGTTTGGAGGGACAAAGAGAACGAGAATAAAGAGAGACTGCCAAGTAGCTTTACTGAGCAGCTTCCTTGGGAGTATTGTATAGATGTGGCAGTGATAACTGCACCAGAGGGCAATTCAGATGCTCAAGGCATGAAGTTACCCAGACTGGCTTGGCCTTCCCGCACTAGGTACAACACCCAACCCCATGGTCACACTCACTCCCCACTGACCCAAGTCCCTTCACTGCAGTGGTGGGAGTCAAGAATTTTTTACTACCAGTTCTGTGGGCGTGGCTTGGTGGGCGTGGAGAGGCTTGGTGGGCGTGGTGTGGCTTGATGGGTGTGGCTTGGTGGGCATGGCAGGAGAAGGATACTGCAAAATCCCCATTCCCGCCCCACCCCACTAACCACAGAACTGGTAGTAAAAAAATTTGAATCCCACCACTGCAGTGAAGGGACTTGGGTCAGTGGGGAGTGAGTGTGACCATGGGGTTGGGTGTTGTACCTAGTGCGGGAAGGCCAAGCCAATCTGGGAAACTTCTTGCCTTGACTTCAGTTGGCTAGGAGGTGTTTTGTTTTGACCGAGTTGTGAATTCCTCGGTGCAGCTGCGAGGTGCAATGTCCCATCCCCCTGCCTATGGCAACTCGGGAGCAGGTCAGGAAAACTTCACGAGTTGACGATGGTACTGTAAGGTCCCAAAACTGTACTTGAGTCACCAAATGCCAAAAAGAGAGAGAGAGACTCAAGAAACGGCTCAAACTGCCCAAGGACCTCCTGGTCCAGTTCTACAGAGGAATGATGGAGTCTGTCATCTGCACCACTAGAACTGTCTGGTTTGGTTCTGCAATCAAACAAGACAGACACAGTGATTAGAGTGTGATTAGGACTGCAGAAAAAACAATGGCTACCAACCTGCCCTTCATGGAGGACCTGTATCCTGCATGAGTCAAAAAGAGGGCTGTGAAAATATTTACAGACCCCTCACATCCCGGACATAAACTGTTTCAACTCCTTCCCTCAAAACGAGGCTATAGAGCACTGCACACCAGAACAACTAGACACAAGAACAGTTTTTTCCCCGAAAGCCATCACTCTGCTAAACAAATAATTCCCTCAACACTGTTCAACTATTACAAAGTGTGCACGACTATTACTGTTAATCTTCTCATCACTCCTTATCACCCATCCCCTCCCACTTGTGACTGTAGGACTGTAACTTTGTCGCTTGTATCCTTACGATCTATATTGACTGTTTCCTAGTATGATTTGATTGCTTATTGCTTATCACCTAAATTTGATATAAAATCATGAAATCATGGCAGGACAATAACCCACTGCTTTTCAGAAGAGAAACAAAGAAACAAGAGTGTAAAGATAAAAATTTTCCTGCTCTAAAATCTTATCCTGTCCAGGTCCTTTATGATTTGATTTTTCTTTTCAAAAGTGTATTTCCTGCCCATGGAAAGGGCAGGACTTGAATATGGGTTCTAGAACATGGAACCAAGAAATGGCTGAAGTCGGGATTTTTCAAACTGTGTTTGGCAGCTGGAGTAATTGGGTATGGCTTGTCTAGAGAAAAGAAGGACTGGAGAGAACATGGTAGCTGTATTCCAGTATTTGAGAGGCTGCCACAAAGAACAAATAAGTCAACTTATTTTCCAAAGCACCAGAAGGCAAGACAAGAAAGAATGGATGGAAACGAATCAAGGAGAGAAGCAGTCTAGACCTAAGGATACATTTCTTAATAGATCAGTAGATCAATAGACGTGGAACGTCTTAGTTCTAGAAATTGTGGGGGCTCCATCACTGGAGGTTTTCAAAAAGAGACTGGACAACCATTTGTCTGAAATGTTATAGGGTCTCCTGCTTGAGCAGAGCTGGACTAGAAGACCTCCAAGGTCCCTTCCAACTCTATTATTCTATATTCTATTCTATTCTATTCTCAGGTGAAAAAGAATTTCCTAAGAGTTTTCTTGCCAAGGAAAGGGTGCTTAAAGTGTTGCGCTTTCCTTCTCCATGTAACGTGGGAGAGGGGATGCCTCCCCTCCCCCCAAGACCAGAAGATGCACGGGGAGGCCAGTCACATCCCAGCCTCCCTCCCACTCCTCCTTATTTGCTTCTGAGTTATGACAGAGGAAGGCATCAATCAGGAGAGCTACCAGCTGTGACATTCGTAGCACGCCAAGTTTGCTAATTCTCCTTCTTTCATTTATGTCCCAGAATAGAGGAGAGTTAAAATTCCACTAAGTCCAGCTTTTGTCTCCCAGAAATAGAGGTCAGCCAGATATCTGTACGAGAGATGCAAGCAGGAGTTGCCGACATCAACAACATTGTGTTATAATATCAATGCTCTGCTGGAAGTTTCTCTGTGTTATTTTAAGCAGTTCATAACATGAACAGAATTTGGGGTGTGATGTTCTAAGATGGTGGTGCAATGGAAAATGACTGCCCAAGTTTGAAACCCAAGTGCCACGTCTTAGCTTCTGCCTACCTAGTACTTTAAAAGCATGCAAATGTGAGTAGATCAATAGGTACCAAAGGGACATAGTGACAGGAATCAATCTAAGCGTTGCTGTTTGCTTCTGTTAAGAATTGCTTGTGCTATTTTGCTACTGTTAGGTATTATTTATTAGGAATTAATTCTGTAACCCTCGCTTAGTAAGAATTGTAACCTCTGCTAAATGCTTTCTAGCTGTTGTTGTTCACTTCAAAGCTAGGCACATCCTTGGAGAATAAATAAGAAAGACAGAAGAAAACAGTTACCCTGGAACATCCTGCTCCATAGATAACGGGGTCAGAGAAGGGGGGTGGCCAGGAGCATGAACACACAAGGCTACAAGATAACAAAAGCATGGACAGAACATGGACAAAGAATGCTCCATGGATAAGGGGGGCATGCGCAAGACATTGCCCACGTTGGGTAACAAACTTTTGTCTCTGATTGGTTACATGTGGGTATAAGATGTTGGTGTCACACTCTTCTCGGGTGTGGCTTTTTCCTTGCATGGTTGTTGTCTATATGCCATGGAATAAGTCCACCCAGCTCTTTCTTTGTACAAATAAAAGATAGCTAGATAGAATTCTTTATTGGCCAAGTGTGATTGGACACACAAGGAATTTGTCTTTGGTGCAAATGCTCTCAGTGTCCATAAAAGAAAAGATACATTCGTCAAGAGTCAAGAATCATAAGGTACAACACTGAATAACAGTCATAGGGTACAATAAGCAATCAAATCATACTCGGAAACAGTCAATAAAAATTGTTAGGATACAAGCAACAAGGTTACAGTTATACAGTCACAGGAGGGAGGGGATGGGTGATAAAGAATGATGAGAAGATTAATAGTAATAGTAGTGCAGACTTCGTAAATAGATGGACGGTATTGAGGGAATTATTTGTTTGGCAGAGTGATGGCTTTCGGGAAAAAACTGTCCTTGTGCTTAGTTGTTCTGATGTGCAGTGCTCTATAGCGTCATTTTGAGGGTAGGAGTTGAAACAGTTTATGTCTGGGATGTGAGGGGTCTGTAGATATTTTCACAGGCCTTTTGTGACTTGTGCAGTATATACAGGTCCTCCGTGGAAGGCAGGTTGATAGTCATTGTTTTTTTCTGCAGTCCTAATTATTCTCTGAAGTCTGTGTCTGTCTTGTTGGGTTGCAGAACCAAACCAGACAGTTATAGAGGTACAGATGACAGACTCAATAATTCCTCTGTAGAACTGGATCAGCATCTCCTTGGGCAATTTGAGCTTTCCGAGTTGGCACAGAAAGAACATTCTTTGTTGTGCTTTTTCGATGATGTTTTTGATGTTAGGTCTCCATTTTGGGTCTTGTGATATGATAAAACCTAGAAATTTGAAGGTCTCTACTGTTGATACTGTGTTGTCTAGTATTGTGGGAGGTGGTAGTATGGGAGGGTTTCTTCTAAAGTCTACCACCATTTTTACGGTTTTGAGTGTGTTCAGTTCCAGATTGTTCCGGTTACACCACGAGGCAAGTTGTACAACCTCCTGTCTGTAGGTGGATTCGTCGTTGTTTCGAATGAGACTAGTCACTGTTGTGTCATCAACAAACTTCAGTATTTTAACAGATGGATCGTTTGAGACGCAGTCATTGGTATATAGGGAGAAGATAAGTGGAGAAAGCACATAGCCTTGGGGGGCCCCTGTGCTGATTGTACAGGTATCAGATGTGATTCTGCCTAGCTTCACCTGCTGCTTCCTGTCTGTTAGGAATTACATCTTACAAAGATAACTGGATCCATTTAAGACGGCAGAGGGAATACGATGGGCCTTGTTAGGTTAAGGAGCCGCCCCCTCAGAACACATTGCACAACCCCGAAACACCCAGGCTGGTTGGGGCTCTGTGTGTGGATCCTACTGCTCTGTCTCCCACCTTCCCAGATCCCAAGGGTGCTGCTGTCCAAAAGGGAAGGCAGAGGCCCATCTCTCAGCACCCAGATTGGCTGGCAGATAGTTGTCTTGTGCCACAAATCAGCCAGGGATAAGCGTCTCTGAGTGAATTGCCCATGGCCACACAGTGGGGAGTGGGGGGAGAGGATGGGAGACCAGTGGCAGGGCAGGAGAGCTGGCGGAGGGCCAGCTGAGAATGAACGCCCACGATAGGTCAACTGCAACGGGGGTGGGAGCAGCAATATGGCTGCGATCAATTGTCCCATTCTGCCCGGGAGGAAGATCAAGTGTCATTGTCCCCAAGAATGGTGTCCAATGCAGGAGATCACACCAGAGGTGGGATTCAGCTGGTTCTGACCGGTTCTGGATAACAGGTAGTGGAAATTTTGAGTAGTTTGGAGAACCGGCCAATCCCACCTCTGACTGGCCCCGCCAACCCCATCTCTTCTCTGCCTCCCATTGAGTCCCAGCTGATCGGCTGGGTCTTTGTTGTTTGTCCTGCCCAGGAGAACGGAGCTGGAAAGCAGGTTAGTGGGGTGGGGAGGGAAGGGGGATTTTGCAGGATATCCTTCCCCTGCCATGCCCACCAAGCCACACCACACTCACTAAGCCATGCCCACAGAACCAATAGTACAAATTTTTGAATACCACCACACCACTTGGAAACAGGTTCAGCAAAGAGCAACAGGGATGAGTAAGGGGCTAGAAGTTAAGTCCTACAAATAGAGATGGGTGGAACCAAGAAAGATTAGCCTTGCATCAGGATGGAAGACGGGGCAGAGGGAGAGGTGGAGGAAGAATAGGACAGCATTCCTCACACATCTGAAAGGATACTTCCTATAAGAAGATCAAAGCCAATCATCTCCAGCTTTAGTGTACAAGGCCCAGAATTAAAATTAGAAGAAGGCAGATTTTGAGTGAATCTTAGAGAAAAATGGCCTAATGAAAAGAGCAGTTAGATAGGAGGACCAATCACCCTTTCATGCTGTAGGCAACCTTATGCTGGACATCTTTAAGGTGAGTCCCATACCCATTAGCCCAGGGATGCCATTTGGACTCCTACAACAAGCAGGAGGCTGGATAGGATGACCTCAAGATGCCCATCCAGCTCCACAATTGGGTGATTCCATGGAAAGCAAACATAGTCTAGGACAGAGACCAAGTGGAGAAGAATAGAGCCTTTGTGTATATGTGTGTTGTGTCAGATGGGAGAAATAATGCCAGGAACTGCAGGGGGAGAGACGTTCTAAGCATGTGGTCCCCAATCTTTCCAGCTTTGTGGACTGGCAGTGGTGGGTGGGTGGGTGGGAGAGAGAATAGTTCCATGCACGCACCTCCATTTACGCAAACAGAGTTGTGCATGTGAGCACAATGGCCCACCGCTTTCGTGGCCTGATTCTGAACAAGCCATGATCCACTACTGTGTTTTGGCAAGTCACAGCAATTAGGAGATTATTGGGTTCCAAGAGGTGCCTTAATTGTAGGAAATACCACTATCCCAGTTAGGGGACCTATGCTCACATATGTTCACATATCCACATGCACACACTCCTAATCTGCTCACAATTCCTATGCAGTCAAGAATTCTCCCTCTTGGAATTAGTGGTGTGTACTTCTAACTGCAGAGGCTTAAATTAAAGCAAATTGAAGTTTAATCAAATATCTTCACCCAGCTCAAATGCTGGTGTTTTTTCCCCCTAAATCCAGAGAATCTTGATTATTTGAAACTCCAAGTGCACAGGGACACAATATAACAGTTGCTAATAAGAACAAACAGCCTATGTTTGATTGTTTTCTAATTTTCTGACTTCCTCCAATTTAAACTGTCACAAACAGTACTGACACTTTGGAAATCTTGGTGGTTTGTTGTTTTTTTTTACTTGCTAAAAGAAGAAAGATCTATTAATTTCTCCTGCAGGTAAAATATTTCTGTTATGAGAATATATTCTATATCTATCTGTCTATCATCTCAACAATGTTTCCCTTTGCTTTCCTCCTTCACTGCAGTGGTAAAACTAGAATTATCATTCTTAGCAGAATTTAATTATAAAAAAGTTAGGTGAGAACAGAGAATCGTAAAGAGATGCAGTAAAAAGCTTATTTTGTAAGCTCACATGTCCTCCTTTTGCTCACCATATTATAAAAAAAAGATGTTGAAATTCTGGAAAGGGTGCAGAAAAGAGCAAGAAAGATGGTTAGTGGGCTGGAGCTAAAATATATGAAGAACAGTTGCAGGAATAGTGTTTGTCTAGTCTAGTGAAAAGAAGGAGTAGGGGAGACACGATAGAAGTGTTTCAATATCTAAAGAGTTGCCACAGAGAGGAGGGGGGGTCAATTTCTTTCCCAAAGCACCAGAATGCAAGACAGCAAACAATGGATGGAAACTAATCAAGAAGAGAAGCAAGAAATAAGGAGAAATATTCTAGCAGTGAGATCAATCAATCAGTGGAACGACTTGCTTTCAGAAGTTGTGGATGTTCAGTCATTGGAGGTTTTCAAGAAGAGATTGGTCAGTCATTTGTCCAGAATGGGATAGGGCAGGGGTGGGATTCTACCGGTTCAGACCGGTTTGGGTGAACCAGATGTCAAATTTGCACCTGGTTCGCCGAACCAGTATTTGAACCGACTGGCTGGCCCCACCCGCCCCCCCCCCCTCCCAGGAACCTCCACGTGGCCTGTTTTCGATGCAGGTAAAGTGCAGGATCTGCACGGAGGGGGAAAAATGGGCCCTCTGGAAATCCAGAAAAGGGGGCCTGTTTCCAGCTTCCGGATGGCCTCGAGCTGTTTTCGCCCTCCCCAGAGGCCTGAGGGAAGCCTCTGGACCCTTGGGAAGTTCTGGCAGGCCACGGCCACCATGGGCCATGCCCACCCAGCAACTGGGCAGCGAACCAGTTGCTGGGATTTTTGAATCCCACCCCTGGGATCGGATCTCGAACTTGTGCAGGGGGTTGGACTAGAAGGCAGAATGATGGCTGTCATCTTGGTTTTTCAACACATACACACACAAACACACATACAGACACACATAGACACACATAGACACACACACACACACATACTGAACACCACTCACCTGATTTCTCCCTTCTCCACATTCTATGAAGATCAAGGATTTCAGAGATCAGGCCTGTTTGTAACCAGACCTCTTTGTTGCAAATAATTATGACTTTTTCCCACACAATGTACATTTTTTCCCTACACTTTTATTGTCTTTCTTTCTTTCATCATGCACACCCACATGCACGAATGCACAATCTCTGACTGAATCTGGGTGACACTGTCATTATGTTAATGAACAGATCAGTCAAGAAAATATATCCAATTAACAGTGATGAAATTGCATTAGGTGCCGTGTTTATTTCTCCCATATTGGGACTAAGTTTTATTTACATGCTAATTAACTTTGGTTTCAACGCGCAGGCAACTACAGGCTTACGTGCATCTGCCAAAGGAAGCAACATCAATCAAAATTCTATTAATGAGGCAAACTTGTGCATATTCAATTAGGAAAGTCCATCAAAGTTGTTTCATTCTGTAAATTAGGATACACAAATCCGTCCATTTAGATTTTTCTCTGTTTTTGTGAATCTACAAAGTGTTCCATGCTGATTGTTAGTTGTCAAGTTTGGTTTGTCAAAAGTCTTGATTCTTGACTCTTGAGAAATGTGTCTTTTCTTTTATGGAAACTGAGAGCATTTGCACCAAGACAAATTCCTTGTGTGTCCAATCACACTTGGCCAATAAAGAATTCTATTCTATTCTATTCTATTCTATTCTATTCTATTCTATTCTATTCTATTCTATTCTATTTTATTCTACTCTACTCTACTCTACTCTACTCTACTCTACTCTACTCTACTCTACTCTACTCTACTCTACTCCACTCCACTCCACTCCACTCTATTCTACTCAACTCTATTCTAATTCCTATTCTGTTCTGTTCTATTCTGTTCTATTCTATTCTGTTCTGTTCTATTCTATTCTATTCTATTCTATTCTATTCTATTCTATTCTATTCTATTCTATTCTATTCTATTCTACTCCACTCCACTCCACTCCACTCTATTCTACTCAACTCAACTCTATTCTACTCAACTCAACTCTATTCTAATTCCTATTCTGTTCTATTCTATTCTATTCTATTCTATTCTATTCTGTTCTATTCTATTCTATTCTATTCTATTCTATTCTATTCTACTCCACTCCACTCCACTCCACTCTATTCTACTCAACTCAACTCTATTTTACTCAACTCAACTCTATTCTAATTCCTATTCTGTTCTATTCTATTCTATTCTATTCTATTCTATTCTGTTCTGTTCTGTTCTGTTCTGTTCCGTTCCATTCCATTCCATTCTATTCTTGAGAAGTTTCCATAAAAATAATAATTGTCTCTCTGGTGTACATTTCTTTAACCATCTACATTTTTGTTTGAAATTCTACTGAGCACCTGCCATTTCTGTAACATATGGACAATTTCCCCCTCTCCTATTTTATCTTTCCAGTATAATAAAGGTGACAGCCAAGACTTCTGATGTATTACCTGGAGTGCTGAGTGAATGAGAAGAAAATCTCATGTTAAATTAGTCTTATCTTCAGATCTTAATAAGCATACTGAATCTTCTTTAACACTCTTAATCATTGATCTGTTAATATTGGGTATTCCCACTCTTTGCAAAATTATTGCAAATAGCCAGTATTCATCTTAACTGTGCTCTTTAACCAGTGGTGGGATTCAAATTTTTTTACTACTGGTTCTGTGGGCGTGGCTTGGTGGGCGTGGCAGGGGAAGGATACTGTAAAATCTCCAGTCAGAAGTGTTATTTGCCAGTTCTCTAAACTACTCAAAATTTCCATGATCGGTTCTCTAGAACTGGTCAGAACCTGCTGAATACCACCTCTGTCTTTAACTGACATAGATTTATAGATTGAAGATAATCCCAAACTCATTTTAAAATTGATAGTAATTCAAAGAGAGCTCCTTGTGGGGACTTTGACCTAAACTCTCCCAGCCCAGTTGACCTTAAAAGGTGGTTATTGACAGCACAAAATGAAAGGGAGCCCCATCTATACCATCCTGAGCAGCTGGAGGAAATGCAGGATACAAATCAAGGGAAAGTATAATAATAAAATGAGTCTAATAATAAATAGCAACAAGTGGAATTCTGCACTTCTGCAAGCCACTTTTCATTCCATCTAAAAAGATAAGTCCCTTCCCTTTCCTCTGCTCTGCCCTCCCTGCCCTTCCCTTCCCCTTCCCTTCATTCCCCTTCCTCCCTTCCCTTTCCCCTCCCCTGCTCTGCCTTCCCTTCCAGTCATTCCCCTCCCCTACTCTCCCCTTCCTCCCCTCCCTCCCTTTCCCTTCCCTTTCCCCTGCCCTGCTCTGCCCTCTTCCCTTCCCTTTCCCCGCCCTTCCCTTCCCCTCCCCTTTCCCCTCCCTGCTCTGCTTTCCTTCCAGTCATTCCCCTCCCCTACTCTCCCTTCCTCCCCTCCCCTCCCTTTCCCTTCCCTTTCCCCTGCCCTGCTCTGCCCTCCTTCCCCCTCCCTGTCCTTCCCTTCCCCTGCCCTTCCCTTCCCCCCTGTCCTTCCCTTTCCCCTTGCCCCCTGCCCTCCCCTACTTCCCTTCCTCCTCCCTCCCCTTTCCCCTGCCCTGCTCTGCCTTCCCTTCCCCAGTCCCTTTCCTCCCTGCTCTGCCTTCCCTTCAGTCATCTCCCTACTCTCCCCTTCCTCCCTCCCTCCCTTTCCCTTCCCTTTCCCCTGCCCTGCTCTGCCCTCCCTTCCCTTCCCTTCCCCCTGCCCTTCCCTTCCCCTCCCTTCCCTTTCCCTTCCCTTCCCCTGCCCTGCCCTTCCCTTTCATTCCCCTCCCCTCCTCTCCCCTTCCTCCCCTCCCTTTCTCCTCCTCTCCCCTTTTCTCCAAAATGAGAAAATAAATACATTAAGACAGGGGTCCCCAACACCTGGGCCATGGACAAGGAGCAGTCCACAGCCTGTTTAGAAGAGGGCCACATAAGTGGTGGGCGAGTAAGAGAAGCTTCATCTGCATATGGGCACAGGATCTAGAACCTGCAGGAGAAACCACCCTCCCTGGTCCGTGGAAGACAATTTCTTCTTCCACAACTGGCCCCTGGTGCCAGAAAGATTGGGGACGACTGCTGCATTAAGATGCAATGCAGTTCAACCTCTTCCCCATCTGGCTTACATTTCTCCCTCTCGGCCCCTGCTCCCAGTCCTCCCATATCCCACATTGTACTTGGGATTTTTAAATGGTGTATTTTCTGGCCTTTCTGTGCTCTTAATTTATCTTCTGGGGCATGACCGTCTTACATTCTCTCTGATAGGGATCCCAATGGCGTGGACTCCTCATTTACAATATCAGCAGAATTTCCTCTGCTGTGTTCTATGTGGGATGTTTTGCAAATGTAAACTGAGGTCTCCTGACGTGTTTTGTACCTGTGACAGAATTAAATGGCTCTCCAGCCTCTTCTTAAAAGCCTCCAGTGTTGGAGTCCCCACAAGTTCTGGTGGCAAGAAGTCCCCCTGGTTAATTCTTCACACCGTTAGGAAATTTCTCCTAAATTCTAGGTTGCTTCTTTTCTTGATTGGCTTCCATCTGTTGCTTCTTGTCTTGCCTTTTGGTGCTTTGGAGGATACTTGACCCCTTCCTCCTCTCTATGGCAGCCCCTCGAATATTGGAAGACTGCTATCATGTCTCCCCTGGTCCTTCTCTTCACTAGACTAGACTTGCCCAGTTCCTGCAACCGTTCTTCAAATATTTCAGCCTCCAGTCCCCTAATCTTCTTTGTTGCTTCTCTTGGTTCTTTCAGAGAAAATCCAATGTAGAATAAGAGTCTTAGAATTCCTACATTATTGTTATTTATAAGGTGGTGGGGAGTAAAAATCCCACCCTTTGGATTTTGCTGCCCAAATTCAACTGTGCAATTGTGGCTGGTTCAAAGCCAAAGAGTAGGACTTGAACATCCCCAGGTTTACCAATATTACTAGACATAGCTGGCAGCTACAAGGCAGAGACTTGAGAAACCTGGAGCTGTAGGTTCACATTTGTGGTAGAGAACCAAAATCCAAAGTTGGGTGGAAAGGCTTGCCTTCAGAAATTGTGGGTACCCCATCACTGGGAGCTTACAAAAAGAGACTGGCTGTCAGGGTTCCGACGGATGCCCTAATTAATTCATGAGCCTCGAGCCAAGTTTCAAACAAAATCCAATTATTTATTAGGAGCAACATGTTGGCACTTTTCCCAAGTGCAGGCAGCTCTGACCTATGTAATTTACTGCCCACCTATGACCCTGTTTTCCCCCTCCTCTCAGGGTGTGTCATAAATCACATTGTCCAATGAAGCACTTTCCTGGGCTGTGGAAAACACGCCTCTCCGGCTGGCTCTGGGAACTTGGGACACAATCTGGAGAAAGATATGCATGGGATGTGCTTCTGGTCATAGCAACCAACAACCAACCATCAGATCTCCCCCCCTTCCTTCTTATGGCATTCAATTCCATTCCTATTCCACTCCACTCCACTCCACTCCATTCCTCCATTCCTCCATTCCATTCCATTCCATTCCACTCCACTCCATTCATTCCACATTCCACTCCATTCCATTCCATTCCATTCCATTCCACTCCACTCCACTCCTCCATTCCATTCCATTCCTATTCCACTCCACTCCACTCCATTCCATTCCACTCCATCCCTCCATTCCATTCCTATTCCATTCCATCCATCCACTCCATTCCTCCATTCACTCCACTCTTCCACTCCATTCCATTCCATTCCATTCCATTCCATTCCATTCCACTCCACTCTACTCACTCCATTCCATTCCATTCCCTATTCCACTCCACTCCATTCCATTCCATTCCATTCCATTCCATTACTCCACTCCCACTTCCATTCCATTCCATTCCTATTCCACTCCACTCCACTCCATTCCATTCCATTCCACTCCATTCATTCTATTCCACTCCACTCTACTCCACTCCATTCCATTCATTCCATTCCTATTCCACTCCACTCCATTCCATTCCATTCCATTCATTCCATTCCATTCCATTCCATTCCATTCCATTCCTATTCCACTCCACTCCACTCCACTCTACTCCACTCCATTCCATTCCTATTCCACTCCACCTACTCCACTCCATTCCATTCGATTCCATTCCATTCGATTCCATTCGATTCCATTCCATTCCACTCCATTCCATTCCATTCCTATTCCACTCCACTCCACTCCACTCCACTCCATTCCATTCCATTCCATTCCATTCGATTCCATTCGATTCGATTCAATTTGATTCCATTCGATTCCATTCCATTCCATTCCATTCCATTCCATTCCATTCCATTCCATTCCATTCTATTCTATTCTATTCTATTCTATTCTATTCTATTCTATTCTATTCTATTCTATTCTATTCTATTCTATTCTGTTCTATTCTATTGAAGGATAGCATCAAGATTATGAGAAGTAATACTGCTTTATATGCTTTAATGCTACTGAGGCCAAACTTCAAATGCTGCATCCAGTTCTGGTCACCATGATTAAAAAATAAATAAATACCAAGACCCTGGAAAAAGTATAGAGAAGAACAACAAAGTATCTGGAGGCTAAATCATAAGATGAACATTTGAGGGATGGAGGTATCGAAGAGAAGGGTTAAGGGTGACCTGACAGCGGTCTTTTAGTACTTTGAGGGGCTGTCACAGAGAGTCAGGGATCAACTTATTCTCCAAAGCACCTGAGGGCTGGACAAGAAAGAAGAGGTGAAAGATCATCAAAAGAGAGATCCAAGTGAGAAGAAATTTCCTGACAGCAAGAACAATTAATGAAACAGCTTGCCTCCCAGCGTTGTGGGTGTGCTCCATCACTGGAGGTTTTCATAGAATAGACTGGACAACCATTTGACCAAGATGACCTAAGGTCTCCTGCCAAGAGCAGGGCGTTGAATTAGAAGACCTGAAATATTCCTTCCAGCCCCATCACTGCAGAACTTCTATGCTCTGTGTGTGGGATTCTGGGAATTGAAGCCCACGGCTCTGGAGGTTGGGAACAGAAAACGTGGCACGGATGCCACCTGCTGGAGTATTCTTTAACACCCTGGCATACACACAGAAAGCAATTCCAGGGGCAAAATCCTCACGTATTTATTGTTCAGAAGGGATCTGGAGCAACCTGTCTGCCTTCTATATCTGCCATCATGACATTTACAGTTTTCTGGCATTTCTAGATGGCAGTCTGCCAGGAAGAAGTTTCTTTTATTTCCCCACATGAGGTCGCCATTGGAACACACACACACACACACACACACACACACACACACACACACACCAGAAAAAACGAGAGCGAGATAGAGAGAGGAAAAGTCCACATGGAAAGTAAGGATGGATGATATTCAAATTCTACATCATTATCTTTAAGAAAGTTACATCAGGAATTATGGACTGGATTTGCTTCCCTTTCCCATTGCCTGTAAAAATGCCTGTGGTTTTTTTTTTGTTAAGCCTGCAATCCTACACACCATATCTAAAGGAAGTTTTCCACTAAACTTTATGAGTCATGCCAAGCAGTCTCATAATTTGATGAGGGCCATGAAAATTGTGATTTCGAGAGGGCGGGCCATTTCCTGAAAATTCCTTTATTGTAAAAGAACTTTAAATTAATATACTTTACTGCTGCTTTTTTATTTCATTCTGTCTTCCTTCCTTCCTTCCTTCCTTCCTTCCTTCCTTCCTTCCTTCCTTCCTTCCTTCCTTCCTTCCTTCCTTCCTTCCTTCCTTCCCTCCTTCCCAGTTTTCTCAACAAATGTTTCCCAGGACGTCTTGCTAAAAAGTTAAACATCCCACTAAAAAGTGTCAGCTAAAACAAACAAGCTGCATAGAGTCATTTTTATATAGTGGTCAAACAACCAGATAGATAGATAGATAGATAGATAGATAGATAGATAGATAGATAGATAGATAGATAGATAGATAGATAATAAAATCAGCAGGTGTAAAATCAAAGAAGAGCTTTGTTAAAATAAAGAGGATATTCAGAATATTCATTCAGAGCACAAATGGTTCTTTGTTTAATTATGGGAAATTCCAGTGTCTGGATAAAAGGAATTTTATGTAGAAATGAATGGAGGTGCCTTTGCCTGAAATCTTTGGAAACTTCCCTGAGACTAAATCATAGCTCTCTGTAGGCCTGATCCTATTTCTGACAATTCCAAGTTACTTGGGAGTTCAAGAGAGAGGCATGAGTATTTCCCAGACAGATTAATAGAGCTGGAAGGCACCTTCTAGGTCATCTAGTCCAACCCCTCGCCTAAGCAGGAGACCCTACACCAGGGGTGGGCAAACTACGGCCCGCGGGCCACATCCGGCCTGTTGGTCTGTCCAATCCAGCCCGCCCCTGAAAAAAATCGCTGGGCGTGGCGTATTGCCCTGTGCCGCATGGCCCCAAAGCTGCAAAACAGTGCGGAGCGCTCTTGGGGTAGGAAAGAAAAGAACTTTGCAAAGGCCTCGGCTGGGAGTTCGAAATCACCTTCGAGTGCGACCTCTCCGAAGGTGAGTCCCCGCCGATCCCCCTTTTTCCGGGGCTGGAGCATCTTCCCGCTGAGGAGCGGGAAGGGTTCCGCCGGCGGGTGGGCGGGCTGCTTAAACTTTGCTCGGGCGGCACTTTAAAAGCCTGCTCCCAGCACCCGAGCAACTTCCCAGCAACTTTCGGCTTCCTTTTAACTCACGGGCGCTCGTGCCTGGCCCCGAGCCGTGTGGCGGAGGGGAAGCCCGGTGGGCGGGCGAGCTGCTTGAGGAGGCGACCCGGCAGTGCTCCGGCAGCAGCAACAGGCAGTTCCAGGGCTCCGCTCAGGTGTCCGGCTGGGGCTGTCAGGAGTTGCTACTGTCGGCGCAGCATGCTCCAGTCCGCGTTGCCTTGGGAAGGAAAAGGCAAAACCAGGAGCCACTGAGCCTGAGCCTCCGGTGCCGCTGCTCCGTTGCAAAGCACCGCCGTGGCTCTTCCTTTTTGCCTTTCCTTCCCGAGGCAACGCGGTACTGGAGCCGCGTGGAGCCGCGCCGGCGTAGCAACTCCTGACTCAAGGGGCCTCCGAGGGGAGGGGAAGGAGGAGAAAAGGGGGGAAAGGGTGGGGGCGATTCCCAAAATCTTGTGCTGACCCGGCCCGTCTGTCAAATTTTAAAAGTCAATGCGGCCCCCGAGCCAAAAAGTTTGCCCACCCCTGCCCTACACCATTTCTGACAGGTAACAATCCAGTCTCTTCTTGGAAGTCTCAAGTGATGGTGCTCCCACAACATCCGATGGCAACTTCTGTTCTATTGGTTTATTGTTCTCACTGTTAGAAAGCTTCTCCTTATTTCCTTATTTTGGGAACTCTGTCACTAATTTATTTATTCATTTATTCAGGGAGTTTATATTGCATACTATTTGCATATGGCGACTCAAAATGGCTTACAGAATACAAAACCTCCTACGAAACAGTAAAACTAATAAAAAAGAGTCATATAATAAATTAATATAATGAAATCACCTCCCTGCCCCAGCGACAGCACCTCACACGAGCCATTTCATGGGCTCCATCCCGCTCTGGGTTCCCCAGGCCTGCTGGCAGAACCAGGTCTTCAGTGCCTTCCAGAAAAGTATTAGAGAGGGGGCCATTCTAATTTCTGGGGGAATGATGTTCCAGAGAGAGGGAGCCACCACGGAGAAGGCCCTCCTTCTGGGTCCCACCAGGTGTATCTCCCTCGGGGATGGGATCATCGACATTCCCTGTGTCAGGGCTCCAGGAGTTACTCCCATTTAAATAATGAGTCTCTAGCTGGATTTTCAAAGCTCAAAGAAGATTTATTAGGAGTAAACATGCCGGTGCTGTCTGGGTGCAGCCAACTCTGAGACACATAATTCATTGTCACCCTTGACCCTAGTTTCCCCCCACCCCCTGGGTGTATCATAATTCATATTCTCCAATGGGACACCTCCATAGCCAAGAATCATCAATCAGGCTCTCCCGTTAGAATTTTGCGCAGAAGAAACTTTGGTCGCCTGGAAACTATCTATGAAAACATTTATGGGATGCAGTTTCAGTTTTGCAAGCTGCTTCACTGCTCCCCCCTCCTTTTCTGTTGGCAACTCTAAAAGACCAGATAAATATTTTATGAGTTGACATTCTGCCTTCCTGCTCTAGTGGGTTGGGTAGATGTGACTGGCAAGAGACGGTCCCTCAGATCACCTGGTCCCAAGCCATGGAGAGCTTTAAAGGGGACAACCAGCACCTTGAATTGCACCCGGAAGCAAATCGGCAACCAATGCAGCTCCCACAGGAGAGGTGGTACATGTGCACACCGGGGTCTGCACAAAACCATGTGAGCCACTGCATTTTGCACCAACTGGAGCTTCTGGGTGCTCTTCAAGGGCAGCCCCCTGTAGGGCGTGTTGCAATAGTCAATGTTTTGTAAAAGAAGCAGACCCTCCCCTGGCCCTACCTCTCTGGCTGAATTACTCAGGAGTAGGCAGAGAATCATCTGAAACTAATTCTCAGATGCTTTTGCCTGGAGCCTTCATCAGTAGTAACTCTCTCTGACGTTACTAATCTTTTAGATTTGAAAAAAAAAAAACCAGCATAGCCATTAAATAATGCAAAACTCATGAAATCGACAGTTAAGAAAACTCTTAGATAGCTCAAATATCATAAAATGCTTCCAGCTCAAGGGGGAGGGGAAAATGCAGCTGAAACAAAGGGGATGATTGTTAGCACAAATTAAAATCTGGCACCTATTTCAAAGTTACTTCCCCGCCCTCCAAGAAATATGCTCAGTTCATATTTGAATGAGGAGGACTAATCTGTGATTTATACACAGACAAGACAAACAGAACCCTATGTGGAAAAGTCTCACTTCTCCAATTTTTGAAAAATTAGGTGCAAAAAGCGGGGAGGAGGATATTAGAAAGATGTTAAATGTAAATGTTGTATATTATGAAAGACACTAACAATCTGCAAAACTTGGTCATTAAATATCTAGAGGTGTAGCTCAACTGAAATACTTTTCCAAATACGTATGTTGAATAGGACAAGAATTGTTTTTTTTTAATGTTTTATTTGTTTTATTTATATAACGTGTAAAAATTCAATTTCAATCAAACAGTGTGTTGTCTGGGTACAATTTTTTAGGCAATCATAATCAAGATGTTTACAATAGTATTCATCACAATAATACTAATTGTATAATAACAATAATATTTAACTTATCTACTTTAACAAATATCCTTTGTAACATTGTCCTTTTTATATCCCATATTTCTAACCTGCTTTTATTATCTAACCATTTGTATCAAGAAGTATTCAGTTTCTTCTTTTCCCTTAATTGTAAGCATTAATCTATCAATTTCTGCATATTCTAATATTTTTTTGATTACACCCTCATCTGTTGGGATCTCATCGTTTTCCCATGGACAAGAATGCTTAAACACTCGCATTTCTCTAGGGAGCAGCACTCAGTTCAGGTTCCCATTACTGCAATTTTTTGGCCTCTCTTCCCAGTTGGCTAGCCCGGGGTGCAGCCATCTATTAGCCCTTCGAGGTAGTCCAGAAAAGAAACACAACGTTACATTTATTACATAAAGTAATATATTGCAGTAAAATAATTTTTTCAAGTCTAAAATAATTCTTCTCCCCATCACCTGTTCAACCCAAGAAGCTAGGAAGGGTCCTTTCTGAGTCATTTTTCATATTGCCATTGAGTCCATGCACTAAGCTCTGCCTCTTAGATGCCTCCTGCCTTGTCTGCAGTTCCTCCTCCTCCTCTTCTCTCTCTCAAGGACATTCTCACAGACGAATACATTATCAGTGTATTTTCTGATTGGTTTATCGTTTGTTTAGCCTGTGGCATTTGTACATCGAGAGCTAGGGAGTCCATAATGGTATTACAGAGTAGTTTGTCTAAGATTGTTAGTTTGTTTAGTTTACACTTGCACACTATCCGGGATGCCCTGCAGAGGGCAAGCTAGCTCCACACACCGAGTGGCTAACCACATTCTCCTGGAGTGTTGGTGTGCAGTACTGTAGGGCTAACTCACTGCTCACTGCCAGGAGTTCAATCTGACCGGCTCAAGGTTGACGCAGCCTTCCATCCTTTCTGAGGACCCAGGTTGTTGGGGGCAAGAGGCTGACTCTATAAACTGCTTAGAGAGGGCTGTATAAAGCACTGTGAAGCGGTATATAAGTCTAGTGCTATTGCTATCATCCAGGGCTTTTCTCCAGCAATTTTGCCTCGCATTTGAGCAAGTCTGTTGTTGTTGTTGTTTTGGTACTGCAGGAAGCGGCGTTAGCTTCCCAGCAGAGTGGTACCTATTTATCTACTCACATTTTACATACTAGGTTGGCAGAAGTTGAGACAAGTGATGGGAGCTCACTCCTTCACGTGATGCTAGGCCCCAAACATCTGGAAAAGTATGAGAAAAAAAAAAAACAGAGAAATTTTCCATGTGACTGCATCAGGCAATAAATTGGTTCTAAATTGGAAACAGTTCAATCGCTGAAATTCTTGTGACCTCTTCCGTCTTGATAAACCTTGTTCAAGAAGACCTTGAGAGAATTACTTCTGAGTTAGTCATTCTGTTCCCCTGGCAAATGGAGTCCTCTCCCCTCCCTCTCTCCAAAGCAGGATACTTAGAACATACACTTTTGCCGTAACATTGTGATCAGCATATTTACAGAGGTTTCTCTTTCAAGTTGATTAAGGACAAGGAAAATGAGGTGAATGAGGGGTGATGAGATGAAATGCAGCTTTAGATTGATTGTTCTCGCTGTCAGAAAATGTCTCCTTATTTCCAGGTTGAATCTCTCCTTGTTCAGTTTCCATCCATTATTCCTTGTCTGGTCTT
The DNA here is from genome assembly GCF_049901735.1 of Notechis scutatus. Classification (NCBI taxonomy): domain Eukaryota; kingdom Metazoa; phylum Chordata; class Lepidosauria; order Squamata; family Elapidae; genus Notechis; species Notechis scutatus. Next base: position 3,722,616 of record NC_142020.1, read on the forward strand.
CGGGTGCCTTGGAAAACAGGTTGACCCCTTCCTCCTCTCTGTGGCAGCCCATCAAATATTGGAAGACTGCTCTCCTGTCTCCCCTGGTCCTACTCTTCACTAGACTCACCATGTCCAGCTCCTGCAACCGTTCATATGTTTTAGATTCCAGTCCCCTAATCATCCTGGTTGCTCTTCTCTGCACTCTTTCCAGAGTCTCAACATCTTTTGTATACTGTGGTGACCAAAACTGGATCCAATACTCTAAGTGTGGTCTTACTAAGGCTTTATAGAGTGGTCTCACTTGATCTTGATTGTATCCCTCTCTTAATGCAACTTGGGATTGCATTGGCTTTTTTGGCTGCTGCTGCACACTGCTGGCTCATATTTAATTGGTTGTCCATTAAGATTCCAAGATCCCTCTTACAGTTACTGCTACTAAGCCTGGTTTCACCCAGTCTATGTGTGTCCTTTTGGTTTTTCTTGCCTTTACATTGAATTTCATTTTGTTAGATAGGGTCCAGTGTTCAAGTCTGTCCAGTTCGATCTTGACAGTGCATGGAACATCCCTCGCCTCCTCTTGATCTTCCCCCAAAACACCCCCTCTGCAAAATGTGTAGTCCAGAGACAACTGCAGGAGAGGGGGAGGAAAACAACATAACGGCTCTTTCCCCTGCAGCTGTCTGTCATAAGGAGGCCTGCAGTGTCGAAAATGACAGCTGTCTCTGCTGGCAGGAACCTTTCCTACACCAGTGACCTCATTTCAAAAGGGTATGTGTTACAGGACTGCATGGAGGTCCCATGAGGATTGGCAGATGCATATTTACACACAACAGTGTGACATCACAGCTGCCAATCCTTGAGTTGCTGTTGGCCTTCATATGTACCAGCTTCTTCCCAAGAACTGAGGTTATCATCATGTATCAGCCCATGTGTGCAGATCCAAGTGGTGGCCTTTTTGTAATTGAGAGGTGGGAATTTTGTCATTATTGGGTCATTCATGTACTAGGTACAATCCAAAGGTTCTGTCCTGGCAGCCAGCAACCAAAAATTCAACACAGGGAAAAGGATAGAGAAACAGAAAGAATTGGAGGCAAGTCAACAAAAGGGGGGGGGAATCATCATTCTTATTTCCTTTCTAAGTTTCCCCCTCCCCAATTTCTCTGGGTCTTATAGCCACAGTAACAAAATAACAGAAGGGACCTTGGAGGTTTTCTAGTCCAGGGCTCTCCAACCTTGGCAACTTTAAGACTTGTGGACTTCAACTCCCAGAATTCTGGAAGTTGAAGTCCACAAGTCTTAAGGTTGCTAAGGTTGGAGACCCCTGATCTAGTCCAACCCCCTGCTCAAGCAGGAGACTTTATACTGTTCCAGACAAATGGTAGTCCCATCTCTTCTTAAAAGCCTCCAGTGATGGAGCACCCACCACTTCTAGTGTCCAGCTGTTCCACTGGTTAATTGTCCTCCCTGTTAGGAAGTTTCTCCTTAATTCCACGTTGCTTCTGTCCTTAATTAGTTTCCATCCATCGTTTCTTGTCCTGCCTTCTGGTGCTCTGGAGAATAGGTTGACACCCCTCTTCTTTGTGGCAGCCCCTCAAATATTGGAAGACTGCTATCATGTTTCCCCTAGTTCCTTCTTGCTACAATATCACCCCTGGTCCTTGTTTTCATTAAACTAGATACACTCAATTCCTGAAACAGTTCTCCCTAATCATCTTTGTTGCTCTTCTCTGCACTCTTTACAAATTCTCAACCTCTTTTTGATAATATGGTGACCAAAATTTGGATGCTGTATTCCAGGTATGGTCTTACTAAGAGTTCCCCAATACTTCTGGCTTTGTGGACCTGTGTGGGGAGGAGGAGATGGTTCCACACAAGCAGTCAGCAAGCACATGAGCTCCATTTGCGTGAGTGGTGTAAATGTGTGTCTGCTTAAATGGAATGCGTGTGCCACTCGCCCACTTCTTGCGCAAGTGAGGGTGCGTGTGCATGCTTGTTACTCATTTCCATGGCCCAGTTGCAAATCTCTCATGGCCCACTAGTAGCTGTGGCCCACAAGTTGGGGACTCCTGTACCAGGGGTGGGATTCTACCGGTTCAGACCGGTTCTATAGAACCGGTGGTTATGATTTTGTGCAGTTTGGAGAACAAGCAAATCGTGCCCCTGTCTGCCCCCCCTCTCCACCCCCCCTTCTCTCCTTGCCCAGTCAGTCCTTATTGTGCATGCACGACATTGCATGCATGCCCAACATCGCTGACTGCATTCACTCCTGCCCAGTCGCTGCTTAAGGTATTTCTTTTTTTTCCCCTCCCGATGATCAGCTGTTCCGATGATCAGCTGTGCCGGGATCCCTCTCGCTGTCTTACTGTTTTACCCAGGAGGCTTCCCTGAGGCCCAGGAGGCAAAAAAAAAATGGGGGCTGCTGCAAAAAAAGGGAAGAAGATGCATGCCCACCCAGTCACATGGCCACACCCACCTAGCCACGCCCACCTAGCCACGCCCACAGAATTGAACCCCACCCCTGCCCTGTACAGGCATTATAAAATGGTATAAACACTTCATGTAGTCTTGATTCTATCCCTGTTAATTGCATTAACAGAGGGATAGAATCAAGATCACGTGAATTAGGGGTGGTGCCAAAACAGGCAAGATGGCTAATTCGGTGCTGCCATGCAAAACCGATCACCTTTATATGTGGTGGGGTGTCAATCACCCAGTTGTGCCTTTCCAGCTTGACTCCCACTCCCACTGACATCCCTGCATAAACACCCCATTTAATGTCTACTAAACTTTTTGTCCTACTTAATGTTTGTTTTTTTAAAAAAATGTTTTTAATGTTTTTAATGAAAAGTTGGTAGGCTGCCAAGTGTCTAGCATTATGTTTATTTTCAAGAAAGTCACTGGGTCTCATGTGACATCCCTAAGAAATAAAGGTGCTGGCCATTTGCCTATTTTATCTACATGACTTTAGAGTCTTAAACAGTTGATTTTCTTCATATTTAACCTTCCAGTATTTTTTTTTTTACTCATTGAGATCAGTTGCATAATCACAACTCATGGTACCCTCGGGTCTTATCCTTTCCCCTGAGCTGGTTATGGAAGAGGAGATAAATCCCAAATGTGCTCAAAAATCCCAGACATTCATCAGACTATACTATGAGATTTCCTTTGGAAGGGCCTCCTAGCCATAGTTCTACTTTAGCTTCTCAGTTGGTATATCTGATTTTAGTTTGCAATAAGGTTTCCTTTGGACCAGATCCAGTGAGGATGAATGATTAGACTCTAGAGTTTGCAAACCCCAAGAGATATTTCTTTTCATTAAGGTTTTGCTCAGCATCCTATTAATGTCTTCAGTCCATCAATGCAGGAAGATTCTTAGTGTTTCTATTTCTTTTTAATTTATTTTTAAGACAACGGTTTTTACCCCGGAAACCTAAATTATGTTGAGCATCATCATTAATGTCTTTTCAGATTACAGATAATCAGAGTTGGAAGGAACCTTGTAAGTCATCTAGTCCAACCCCCACACCCAAGCAAGACACCCTACAACATTTTTGATAAACGGCAGTCCAGTCTCTTCTCGAAAGCCTCCAGTGATAAAGTTCCCACAACTTCCAAAGGCAACTTCTGTTCCATGGGTTGATTGCTCTCAGGGTTGTCAGGAAATTCCTCCTTATTTCCAGGTCGAATCTCTCCTTGTTCAGTTTCCATCCATTATTCCTTGTCTGGCCTACAGGTGCTTTGGAGAATAGCCTGACCCCCTTCCTCTCTGTGGCAGCCCCTCAAATATTGGAAGACTGCTATCCTGTCTCCCCTGGTCCTACTCTTCACTAGACCAGTTATGCTCAGTTCCTGCAACTGTTCATCATATATTTCAGCCTCCAGTCCCCTCATCATCCTGGTTGCTTTTCTCTGCACTCTTTCTAGAGCCTCAACATCTTTTTTATAATGTTGTGACCAAAACTGGATGCAGTACTCTAGGTGTGGTCTTACTAAGGATTTGTAGAGTAGTATTTAAAAAAATAAATAAAAAGCTTTTATTGAAATTAAAATATTAAAATACAAAGATATCTGTAAAAAGAAAATAAGTTGGTACAATTTACCATCGTTATCTGACAGTACAAAAACAAATCTTAGTTATATTCATACATTCCAAATGTTCATCCATTGCAACAGGTTCTCATTAATCATATAACACAAGAGAAAAGAAAAAAATAAACTTATTTTTAACCCATACCTGCGTAGAAATGGATAGACTCACCATAGAACTGAATAACAAGATATTATAACAAGGTATAATACTCAGGGTATTATAGAGTAGTATTAGTTCCCCACTTGATCATGATTGTATCCCTCTTTTTTTAAAATAAATTTTATTGGTTTTTAAAGACAAACATAAACAAACAAAACATAAAAACATCAAGCTATCTTCCATAGGCGTATATACAGTGTGCCGGTTGGTTTACAAATTGTTTTGTGCTTCCATTTCGTAGTCTTCAATTACAATTACATTACATATAATCTCATATTGTCAATCAAAAATTAAATACCTTAGTATGATTATTAATCAGTGATTTGACTATACTTTTATTCATTCATGTTTTACAAAGATAACTATAATTTATTTAATTTATTTTATAACAGTTCATATTATCATCCCAAATCTATCCTAAAATCATTTTGTAGTTATAATAAGAAAGAAGTACATCTTTATATATTTATTATTTTCTAAAAATCTACATATTTCATTACTGTACTTTATTGTCTAACCATTGATAGAAAAGATCCCAAATTTTATAAAATTGTTTATCCTCTTGTTCTCTAACTTCAAATGTCAATCTGCTCATTTCAGCACATTCCAATATTTTCTTAATGATTTCCTCCTGTGATGGTGTTTTCTCATTTTTCCAGTTTTTAGCAAATACAATCCTAGCCGCTGTTAATACATTTACAATCAGGTATTTCAAGTCTTTACTATATATTTCAGGTAAAATTCCCAATAAAAATATCTCTGGTTTCAAGTCTATATGTTTTTTCGTCATTTTTTCCAACCACATGTGGATTTTAGTCCAGTATTTTTTAGCATCCGCACAAGTCCACCACATATGGTAATATGAGCCAGGTGTCTGATGACATTTCCAACATTTTTCGGATTTATTCTTGAACATTCTTGCTATTCTTGTTGGGGGGAAATGCCACCTGTAAAATTTTCTTTATATGCTGTTGACATTGTCATTTTATAATTTTGAGACCACAAATTTTGCCATTTCTCTAAATCAATCCCATATCCAAAATTCTTCTCCCAAGCAATCATAGTTTCTTTAACTTGTTCTTCTTCTAGTTTAATTTCTAATAGATATCCATACAATTTTTTAATCACCTTTTCATCAGTACCTGTCAAAATCTTATCTAAGTCAGTTTATCCTTCTGTTTTAGAATCTTTATCATACCTTGAATATACTTGCACATATGAAAACCAATTCATCTTCATACCTTGTTTCTCTAGGTTTTGCATAGATTTAAGTTCACCCTTTTCATTCAGTATTTCACCATATCTAACTTTTTGTTCCTTTTTGTATATTATAGGATACGAGAATGCTTCAATAGTCGATAACCAGACTGGAATTTTCAAATAACATTGTCTTTTAATCTTCTCCCAGTTTAACCACAGAGACTCCCGTATATAATGTCTTCTAAAATACCCCTGTGTTTTAGTTCCTTTGTACCATAAAAAAGCATGCCACCCCAACAACAGATCATGTCCTTCTAATGTCAACAATCTAGCATTTCTTAGTGTTATCCATTCCTTAACCCACATCAGATTTGTAGCTTGGTAGTACAATTCCCAATTAGGCAAACCAAATCCTCCTCTAATTCTAGCATCTTGCAAAAGTTTTAACTTTATTCTCGCTTTCTTACCTTGCCATATATATTTCAACACAATTTTATTTAAATCTTCAAAGTAGTCTTTTCCAAGCCTAATTGGAATTGTTTGAAACAAATATAAAATTCTGGGTAATATATTCATTTTGATTGTTGAGATTCTCCCTATTAGTGAGAGTTGTAAGTTTTCCCATTTCGCCAAATCTAGCTCTATCTGCTGTTTAAGTTTAATATAATTATTCTCTTTTAATGTACTACATCTTGCTGTCAAATATATCCCCAAGTACTTAATCTTATTTGTGACCTGAATTTTCAATAGGTCTGCCAGTTCTTCCTTTTGTCTTAATAGCATATTCTTTGTCAAAATCTTTGTTTTATCTTTATTTATTTTCAAACCAGCCACCTTTCCATATGTCTCTATGTTTTCTATCAATTTTGATGCTGTTTCTAAAGGGTCTTCTAAAATGAAAACCAGATCATCTGCAAATGCTTGCAGCTTAAATTCTTCCTTTTTGATTTTCATTCCTTTTATATTCTTTTCATCTCTAATATTTCTGTTTAACACTTCCAAAGTTAACACAAACAACAAAGGTGATAGTGGGCACCCTTGTCTTGTTCCTTTTCTTATATTAATAGAGTCTGTCAGCTCTCCCTCTACCATTACCTTTGCCGTTTACTTATAGTATATAGCGTCTATTGCTTGGATAAATTTTCTAGCAAAAACCATCTGTTCCAACAGTAATAACATGAATCACCAATTCACATTATCAAATGCTTTCTGTGCATCTAGAAATATCAGAGCCATTTGTTTTTCAGGATGTGCCTCGTAGTATTCCAAGGTGTCCAAGATTACTCTCATATTGTCTTTAATTTGTCTCTTTGGCAGAAATCCATTTTGATCAGGATGGATAAAATTATTTAAATATTTTTTAAGTCTTTCTGCTAATATTGAAGCAAAGATTTTGTAATCTGCATTTAGTAGAGAAATGGGTCTATAGTTCTTAATTTGTAATGGGTCGGCCTCCTCTTTAGGAATAAGTGTAATATAGGCTTCTGACCATGATTTAGGTATCTTCTTCTTTAACATAACTTCATTCATAACTTCTAGCAATGGAAGATTCAACTATTCTTGTAATGTTTTATAAAATTCTGCCGGAAGTCCATCTGGGCCTGGTGCCTTTCCATTATTTTGCTTCTTGAGTGCTTCAGTTAACTCCATCATCGTTATGTTACTTTCTAACATTTTTTCAGTCTCTTTAGGTATCTGAGGTAAATTAGCATTCTGTAAGTACTGCTTGACTCTTTCTTCATCAATATTCTCTTGCATATATAATTTCCCATAGAAGTCTCGAATGATTTCCTTCTTCTCTTTGCTACCATGGCAAACTTGGCCTTGGTCATCTATTAATTGCAATATTCTTTCTCCTTTCTCAATTTGTATGCTAACCATCTACCTGGTTTGTTTGCGTCTTCAAAGTAGTTCTGTTTAGCACCTCTAATTTTCTGTGCTAATTCTTCTTTTTCTATTTGACCCATTTTGTGTTTAATTATATCCATTTTTAGCTTGATGTCCTTTTTCTGTGGCATTTTCTGTAGCTCTTTTTCAAGTCTTTTATGCTCATCCTTTAAGGCCTTAGAGGCTAGCCTTTTCATAGTATTCCTTTTCCTTGTATAGTCTATTATCAAGCCTCTAACATATGCCTTCATTGTATCCCATACATTCTGAATTGATGTATCTTCTTTTTTGTTTACTCTAAAGAAAAAAGCCAATTCTTTCTCCATCCACTGTGTGAAGTCTTTTTCCTTTAAAATATTATTATTTAACGTCTATCTAGATCTTCTTTTTTGTCCTTTCCATTTAATTGTCATTGGATTGTGATCTGCCCAAGTACTTGTTTCAATATTTATTTCTTGAATATTAGTTAACAATTCTGTTGACATCCATATCATATCTATTCTGGACCATGATAAGTGTCTATTTGAGTAGAAGGTGTATTGTTTAGTTTTAGCATTTGGATTGTATCCCTCTTGATGCAGTTTAGGATTGCATTGGCTTTTTTGGCTGCCGCTGCTCACTGATGGCTCATATTTAGCTGATTTTCAATCTCCCTTTTAAAACATTTTGCTCTATACTACACCAGTGGGGCCACACTTGGAATACTATGTCCAATTCTGGCCATTATGATACAAAAAAGGAGGCTGAGGTCCTAGAAAGTGTGCATACAAGAGCTACAAAGATGATAAGGGATCTGGAGGCTATATCATATGATGAATGTCTAAGGGTGTTAGGTATGTCTAGCCTACTGAAGAGAAGGATTAGGAGGTAACATGATAACATCTCATCTGGGATGACAATGAAGATGCTTATAGGGAAGAGGACTGGTGCAATAAAAGTAAGATAAAGGTAGTCCACACATCACCCTTAGTGAAGCGTGCAAACCAGCACCTGCATTTCCTGCATCAGATGAGGAGACCACTTTCTATCCTGCTGCTTTTTACAGAGGCATGATTAAGAGTGTTTTAACAAACTATTTGGTTTGCTGGCAACAGTGCCTCAGATAGAAAGTCCCTACAGAGAGTGGTGAGGACAGCTGAGAAGACTATTAGAAATTATTTAAGGAGGCTTTTAAGAAGAGACTGGACAATTATAAAAGCCAACATCTTTAACACATTCTTCGGCTCAGTATTTGTAAACAGCAATGGATCATGCCCAGTATTTCCTAGCCGTACCACAGATAACAACAATGATCTAATACATATCGATTTCACAGAAGACAATGTTGAAAAAGCACTACGCAACCTAAAACCATCTCTACCTATTGGACCGGATGGAATATGTGCCTACTTCTTAAGAAAGCTATCCACTGCCATAGCCAAACCTCTAAGCATAATCTTTGAAAAATCTTTCAGGACCAGCTCCTTGCCTAACCTATGGTCACAAGCCACAGTCATCCCCATCTTCAAAAAGGGAGACCCAAGCCTAGTTGAAAATTACAGGCCAATCTCCTTATGCTGCGTCACCTGTAAAGTCATGGAATCAATTATTAACCAATCCATCATGCTCCACTTAGAGACAAACAACCTACTCTCCAATAAACAATTTGATTTCAGAAAAAACTATCCTGTAATCTGCAACTCTTACACTGCAAAAACATATGGACGACACAACTCGACCAGGGCAAAGCAATAGACGCAATCTACATAGACTTCTGTAAAGCCTTTGATTCAGTGGTACACGACAAACTACTCCTAAAAATAAAATCCTATGGTATCTCTGGACAACTGAATAACTGGATAGAAGCATTCCTATCAAACAGACAACAAATGGTCAAAATCGGGAGCGTCCTATCAAATCCAGTACCTGTCAATAGTGGTGTCCCTCAGGGCAGTGTTCTAGACCAACTCTCTTCATACTCTACATAAACGACCTCTGTGATCATATTAAGAGCAATTGCGTCCTCTTCGCTGATGATGTAAAGCTGTTCAATACCACAGACAATACTGCTACCCTACAAAAAGATCTTGACTATGTATCTGAATGGTCAAACAAATGGCAACTTCAAATCTCAACAAATAAATGCTCTGTCTTACATATTGGCAAAAAAAATCAGAAAATAAAATACAAGCTGAATAGTCAAGAACTTGTTGATGACTCAAGCTCTGTAAAGGACCTTGGAATACTCACCTCTAATGATCTAAGTGCTAGAGCCCACTGCAACTACATAGCCAAAAAGGCATTAAGAGTTGTTAACCTAATCCTACGTAGCTTTTTCTCTGGTAATATCACACTACTAACCAGAGCATACAAAACATTTGCTAGACCAATACTCGAATACAGTTCATCAGTCTGGAACCCTCATTACGTATCTGATATTAGCACAATTGAGAAAGTCCAGAAATATTTCACAAGAAGAGTTCTCCACTCTTCTACTCGTTATAGAATACCTTATACCACCAGACTTGAAATTCTTGAACTAGAAAACCTTGAATTACGCCGTCTTCGGTCTGACTTAAGCATGGTATATAAAATCATACATTGCAATGTCCTACCCGTCAATGAATACTTCAGCTTCAACCATAACAACACAAGAGCACACAATAGATACAAACTCAAAGTAAACCGCACCAAACTTGATTGCAGGAAATACGACTTCAGCAATAGAGTGGTCAATGTCTGGAATACTCTACCCGACTCTGTAGTCTCTTCCCCAAACCCCAAAACTTTAACCTTAGACTGTCTACTATTGACCTCACCCCTTTCCTAAGAGGTCTGTAGGGGGTGCATAAAGCGCACCAACGTGCCTACCGTCCCTGTCCTATTGTTTCTCTTATTCTTTTATTTTTCTTATATGTACCCATTTCATGTATCCACAACTATGTATACACTTATACTTACTATCTTGTAAACAATTGGCAAATCAAATAAATAAATAAATAAATAAATAAATTTGTCTGAAGTGATACAGGTTATCCTGCTTGAGCAGGGGATTGGACTAGAAGACCTCCAACTTCTAGCTCTGTTCTATTCTAAAGTTTCTAAAGCACGAAGTGAGGGAAGCCTGGATGTGTTACTACACCCCCAAACTAGTGTTCCACCCCACAAAGCAGCAGCAGCAACTCTTTGTCGATGTGGATGAGTTTTGCATCCCAGTTCTCAGGATCAGCAAGTTCCTGATGATTTTATTTCAGTTGGCTGCATCCAGTCCCACAATCTGCTTTCCCACTTAGTCCATGGCCATTTTGTGTTAAAAGGCCGATCAAAATAATCTGTTCCTTTTATGTCGTTCTTTCCCCATGCATCCCACGACCACGCGGAAGAATTTTATGCTTTTTAGCAGTCAGTTTGCTAATTTTCATCTGCAGATGTTTACATTCTGGGGGAACAAGGACAGGCACCAGACACCATTTCCCACCAAATTTACATGTGTCTTGGAATCTTATTTCTTTCTTCTCTTGGTTTTACTATTAAAATCTTTATTTCCCTCTTGATGGTTTTAACATTCCTGATTGTAATATGATTGCCGTGACGTTTGTATGCAGCTTCCCATGTGTGCATTCTCTCCCGACTTACTGGTTGCTAAGAAAGTTTTTACATCTGTAGCTCTCTCCCAATTCATCGGCCATCATTCCAAGAATCCAGCTGTTGGCACCAGCTGTGAAAAGACTGCTGCAAAAGAAAGGAACAAGAGGAGGAGGAGGAGGAGAAAGGGAAATAATAAATCTTTACCTGGGAACTGCCAAGTGCCACCATCTTGTTTCGACTGATGGCTGGTTCTCATGATCAAAAGGAAAAGGGAAAGGAATGAAAAACATCACTGGGAGTATAAAATGCCAAATTTGCTTCCAGTTCACAGTAGGAAATCATTTTCCATCAAGGCCCACCTACCCTTAGGAATAATATATTGTAGGCTGCAGGTGGATGGGGTAACCATTAGGGGACTGGAGGTTAAAACATATGAAGAACAGTTGCTGGAACTGGGTGTGTTTAGTTTAATGAAAAGAAGGAACTAGGGGTGACAGGATAGCAGTCTTCCAATATCTCAGGGGCTGCCACAAAGAAAAGGGAGCCAAGCTATTCTCCACTGCAGGGGTCCCCAAAGCACCCGAGGGCAAGACAAGAAGCAATGGAAGGAAACTAATCAAGGAGAGAAGCAACTTAGAACTAAGGAGGAATTTCCTGACAGTGAGAACGATTAATCAGTGGAACAATTTGCCTCCACTGGAGGTTTTTACTGGAGGTTTTTAAGAATAGTTTGGATAACCGTCTGTCTTAAATGCTACATGGTTTCCTGTCGAAGCAGGGAGTTGGACTAGAAGACTTCTAAGGTCCTTTCCAACTCTGTTATTCCATTCTATGCATCCTTTTGTTCTGAACTGTTTCCCTCCACCTTCTCTGTGTACAGATAGTCCTTGACTTATAGCCACAATTGGGGCCAGAATTTCCACTAATAAAGGAAGCGGTCATTAAATGAGTTGTATCCAGTGGTGGGATTCAGCCAGTTCACACCACTTCGAGAGAACCAGTTGTTAAGTTTCTGAGCAGTTTGGTGAACTGGTTGTTGGAAGAAATCATAAGGGTGGAGAACCGGTTGTTAAATTATTTGAATCCCGTCACTGGTTGTATCCAATTTTATGATTTAGTCCGGCTTCCGTCATTTACTTACTTCTTGGATGCTGGCTGGGAAGGTGGCAAAAGGCAATCACATGACCCAGGGACACCACAATCATCATAAATACATGATAGTTGCCAAACACCTGAATCACGGTCACGTGACCACTGGGATGGATGCAACGATCACAGGTGCAATCATTACTTTGAATCCAGGTCCTGTTTGTCCCAAAGGTGCTTTTTTTTTTCAAGAGGCAACTGGACTTTCTGGTTTTTCTTTGAAGGCATTTCGCTTCTCATCCAAGAAGCTTCTTCAGCTCTTCCTTACTTTGAATGGTCACCAAACAAATGGTCATAAGTCAAGGACTGCCTGTCCTTTCATTAGGCTTCCGTTAGTCTTACTGGAATGCTAAGGAGATACCGGGAGACAAAGAAAGGGAAAAGTGGGACCTTCATCACTGTTTGGCCAATGTGTAGATCACAGGGCAAGAATGGCCCATCCTGTTGAGGTCTTAAGATTTAACAGCTGACCACCAGCAGTAATAGCTACCAGATGCTGTAAATCTGATGCAATGTTAAGCAGATGAAATGAAAGTGATTCAGCATAGCATGGGTATTTCCCTTTAAGACTGGGGATGGGTTCTACCCCTTTAAGAGGTGTTTATATAAAGGCAGTCATTAGAGGGCGTGATCTCTCTCCTCGTGTCCGATATTCATTGCAGAGTTCTCCCTGTTAAGAAGAAATTTGACTGCTTGTATTTTGCCAACCACATTTATTTCTACATGTGTCTTGTAGATAAACCACTGTCAAATGTCTAAGTCTCTGTGTGCTGTGTTTTATTCCTGGCTTGTCTCATAATAGCAGTCACACTGACACATCCCAACCAAGAGAATTTCTCTAAAATGTCCCAGTTTTTGCTCTGAAGAAACTGAAACAGATCGAATACTCTTTAGAAATTATCACCAGGCAGAAATTATGTAGCCTTTTGAGGGCTAGAGAAAGGGATGGCTTTGGTCTTTGGAGATTATTAAAATAATATCATTCCAGAGTCCAGTCTGAAAAAGTTTTGAAAATAATCAATGTCAGGGTTTTTGGAGGAAGTATGCAGACCCGATCATGCTTGTGGATTTTTCAGTGGCTTTGGGTACCTTCCTAACCTATGTCTATAGCAGGGGAGACATGATAGTCGTCTTTCAATATTTGAGGGGCTGCCACAGACAGGAGGGGTTCAAGCTATTTTCCAAGGTACTTGAAGGCCAGACGAGGAATAATGGATGGAAACTGAACAAGGAGAGATTCAACCTGGAAATAAGGAGAAACTTTATGACAGTGAGAACAATCACAGAAGCTGCCTTCGGAAGTTGTGGGAACTTCATCCCTGGAAGCTTTAAAGAAGAGACTGGACTGCCATCTGTCAGAAATGATGTAGGGTCTCCTGCTTGGGTGGGCGGGGGTTGGACTAGATGACCTATAAGGTCATTTCCAACTCTGTTAATCTATCTAGGGTAAATACATTCAGACCTGGTCATGCTTACGGACTTCTCAGTGACTTTGGGTGCTTCCTAACAGTGGTGGGATTCCAAAAAAAACCTTACTATTAGTTCTGTGGCCGTGGCTTGGTGGGTGTGGTTTGGTGGGCGTGGCTTGGTTCTCCTATGCAGGGCAACCAAAGAAGAGCCTAGAGAATAGAAGCAGAGAATAGATGGGGGCTGGTCTGGTCAGAGGTGGGATTGGCCGGTTCTCTGAACTACTCAAAATTTCCACTACCAATTGTCCAGAATGGGTCAGAACCTGCTGAATCCCACCTCTGCTTCCTAACCTCTGTCTACAGCACCTTGCTTCAGCAGAAACATATGGGGTGTGTGTGTGTGTGTCTCCAGCCTTTCTTGCCAACTCCATCCTCAGAGGACGGAGTCCTGCAGTCCTTTCCATTCACATCTCTTGCTTACAATTTCCGTCTTGCTCCTGATGCTTTTTAAACGTTTATTTGAAACTGCTGGGAAACATTATCCAGTAGTCTGGTCCACCATGTCATCAATTGGCAGAAGATATCCACTTTTACTTCTTCTTTTTTTCCCCATTTACAATTCTCAGAGTGACTGCGGAATGCTCTAAGAGATATCTGGAGGTGGTTATAGAGGGATGAGACAGAGCAAATTGAAGCTAATCCAGACAAGATGGAAAAAAAATATTTCCTCCCCCTTTCTCCTTGCAAAACTCAACAGCAAATCCAAGATTGTCCACCATATCTTCTTCAACCACAATAATACACGAGCAAACAACCGATACAAACTCAAGGTAAACCACTTCAACTCGATGGCAGAAAATACGACTTCAGCAACAGAGTGGTCAATGCCTGGAACGCCCTACCTGACTCCATGGTTACAGCCTCAACCCCTCGCATCTTCAACCTCAAACTGTCTATCGTGGACCTCACCCCATTCCTAAGAGGTCCTTAAAGGGGGCGTGCATAAGCGCACCAGTGTGCCTACCGTCCTTGTCTTACTGTCCCCATTTTATCTGTATTTACTTCCCTCGTACTAGTTTATGTTCATACCTATACTTGTTATCTTGCACATGTTTGACAAACAAATAATAAAATAAAATAAAATAAATATTCTGCACTCTACCTTCAGGTCAGCATTTTCTTTTGGTTATTAGACCTGCAGACCATTTGGTGGAATTCAAATTTTTTTACTACTGGTTCTGTGGGTGTGGCTTGGTGGGCGTGGCAGGGGAAGGATACTGCAAAATCCCCATTCCCTCCCCACCCCACTAACCTGCTTTCCAGCTCCGTTCTTCTGTGCAGGGCAATCAAAAAAGACCCAGCCGATCAGCTGGGACTTAATGGGAGGCAGAGAAGAGATGGGGGCAGGGCCAGTCAGAGGTGGGGTTTGCTTGTTCTCCAAACTACTCAAAATTTCCACTACCAGTTCTCCAGAATTGCTCAGAACCTGCTGAACACCACCTCTGCTGCAGACTAGCGAAGGAGTTGTTTCTTGTTATGGACACTGAGGTCAGGTGGGGCATTAAAGGTTGCCTCCCTGATGATAGCCCTTTATGTGTTTCTCAGAAGAAGGAAGACATCAGAGGAGGCTGTCTTCTCTGCAAAGCTTTCTGATCTTTTCTCCAGAGCTTTCCTTCTGGTGCTCAACTACCTATGGTGGCAAGTCCTTGGAAGGAAGAGGGGGGAAGAGCTTGCAGGTGTGGGGGACATCCATCTACCAGATATTTTTCTGGCTGTGTGGGACTTCCAGTGTCAGACAGATGTGCCCAGAGTGTACACAAATGTCTGCAAAGACAAGTGTCCATATCAAATTCCACCAGCAACATTCCCAGCAGCTGAATCATTGGCTCATCCAGGAATCGTCTGAATCATTAAGCCCATGTTGTGTTGGGGACCTGCCAGGGTCTTTCCTTCACCCAGTTCAGATTCCAGCCCCAGAAGGAAACCCATCGGGGGTTATTCCGTTGTATATATGTACATAACCTTGGTGGTATAAACAGAGGCATAGAATCAAAATCACACGAAGTATTAGCACCGCTTTATGAAACCTTAGTAAGGCCACTTTTAGAAGGCTGCATCCAGTTTTGGTCCCCAGATTACAAAAATGATGTTGAGACTTTGGAAAAAGCTCAGAGAAGAGCAACAAGTATGCTTAAAGGCCTGGAGATTAAAATGTACGGAGAATGGTTGCGGGAATTGGGTATATCTTATCTAGTGAAAAGAACAAGAATAGAATAGAGCAGAAAGGGACCTGAGAGGTCTTCAACCCCCTGCTCAAGCAGGAGAAGTATACCATTTCAGATAAGTGATTATCTAGTCTCTTTTTAAAAACCTTCAGTGATGGAGTGTGTCATGCCCTTGGTAGAGTCGGACTCTGAAGGAGAGGACGAACAGCTCACAGGGAGTGGAGGTGTGGCTCCGGAGGTTGTGGAGAAGGCTGGGGAAGGGCAGAGGCCGGCTGGGCAGTCAGAGGAAGAACCAGGCGCATCCCATCTGCATCCTAGGACACGCAGGGAGGAACGGAGAAGGAAACAACTTGGCTTATGAGAGAGGAAGTGGCCATGATCCCCCTCATTGGTTGCAGCTGGGGAGAATAGTATATAGGAGAGACGGTTAAAACACAGCGTTGCCAGAAGCAAAGCATGTTTTATTTTGGTCTGAAGTTATCTTGGTTGGCGTCCTTCCAACAGACTGTGCCTTGTTATCTCCTTGAACTTGGTAAATACTTCTCCTGTTCTGTTGTGGACATTTTGTCATTGTAGTTTGTTTGGTTTTTTATTTAACCTCTATCTGCTCATTAAATTTGGATTGTATTGCTTTCTTTTGAAGACTATTTTTGAGTATGTTTTATCTCCAACTGAGTATTATTGAACAGTGGGGCCAAGCTGGAGGAATTAAAGGACATTTATTTATGTCTTGGATTTTGTTACTTGTGTTACACTCTGGGTCATCACAGAGTGCCCATGATTTCTGGAGGCAAGTTGTTCCACTGCTTAATTGTCCTCACTGTTAGGAAGTTTCTCCTT
Source organism: Notechis scutatus (assembly GCF_049901735.1). Taxonomy (NCBI): domain Eukaryota; kingdom Metazoa; phylum Chordata; class Lepidosauria; order Squamata; family Elapidae; genus Notechis; species Notechis scutatus. Next base: position 3,739,121 of record NC_142020.1, read on the forward strand.
AATTCCAGGTTGCTTCTCTCTTTGATTAGTTTCCATCTATTGCTTCTTTTCCTTTCCTCTGGGGCTTTGGAGAATAATTTAACCCCCTCTTCTTTGTGGCAGCCCCTCAAAGTACTGGAATACTGCTATCATGTCACCCCTAGTCCTTCTTTTCTGTAGACTAGCCAGATCCAAAACCTGCAGCCATTCTTAATATGTTTTAGTCTCCAGGCCTTTGATCATCTTAGTTGCTCCTCTTTGAACTTTTTCCAAAGTCTCAACATCTTTTTGTAGTATGGTGACCAAAATTGTTGGCATGATAGCAGTGTTCCAGTATTTTAGGAGCTGCCACAAAGAAGAAGGTTCAACTTATTTTCCAAAGCACCAAAAGGCAAGACAAGAAACAGTAGATGGAAACTAATCAAAAAGAGATCCAGTCGAGAACTAAGGAGAAATTTCCTGACTGTGAGAACAATTAACCAGTGGAATGGCTTGCCTCCAGAAGTTGTAGATGCTCCATCACTGGAGGTTTTTAAGAAGAGATTGGACAATGGTCTGAAACGGTCTAGAACAGGGGTCTTCAAACTTGACAGCTTTAAGACTTGTGGACTTCAACTCCCAGAATTCCTCCTCCAGTCCTGTTAGCTCAGGAAGTCTGGGAGTTGAAGCCCACAGGTCTTAAACTTGCCAAGTTTGAAGGACCTTGGTCTAGGGTTCCGTTCTTGAGCAGAGTCCCTTCCAACTTTGTTATTCTGCTATTTCATGTGATGCTGCTGCTCTCAGTCCCAGTTTCTGCATGGCCTGGTCCCGCTGCCTCCTTGCTACACGTGGCTGTTCTGGACTAATTTTGCTTTTCTGCATTGCAACCAGGAGGGAATGCTACTTTTCATGCCTCATTACATTTGTCTCCAGCTTTGGGCACAGAAGACTGCATTGCCAGACTGTGGAATGTGAGCATTAGCCTTTGCAAGGGTACTTAAAGAATTCCTTCGGCTGTTGTTTTTTTTTTTTCCAGGGGTTGTGGGGAGAATTATTTGCAGATCCATATGCTGTCTGTCTTAACGGCTATTAAAGCTACGCAGGAATCTGAGACCGGAAACAGAAGTGTTATGTAGAGTGGTAACTACAGGCCAGAGGCCGACCAGAGCATAAGGTCTGGCTCAGGCTAATGTGTAGCTGAGTGATTGATGATTTGAAGCATTTATACAGCACCTTTGAAAATGCCAAGTCTTCACGGGGTTGACCTGAAAAAGATTTTGTAAAACTGAAAATTGATGGTGATGATACAGAATAACATTATAAATGAAGTAAGCATATATCCAGGGGAACCACTGCTGGGACAGAAATCACATTAAAGAGGAAGGAAGGAAGGAAGGAAGGAAGGAAGGAAGGAAGGAAGGAAGGAAGGAAGGAAGGAAGGAAATTTTGGGAAAATAAAAATATCCTTACCTGAAATTGAAATGACAAGGAAGCACCAAAATAAAGTATTTTGAATAGTATTTCTGAATCATCTCCTGCTCATCCTGCCCTCCCCTTTCTTCTTCTTCTTCTTCTCTTCTTCTTCTTCTTCTTCTTCTTCTTCTTCTTCTTCTTCTTCTTCTTCTTCTTCTTCTTCTTCTTTCTTCTTCTTCTTCTTCTTCTTCTTCTTCTTCTTCTTCTTCTTCTTCTTCTTTCTTCTTCTTCTTCTTCTTCTTTCTTCTTCTTCTTCTTCTTCTTCTTCTTCTTCTTCTTCTTCTTCTTCTTCCTCCTCCTCCTCCTCCTCCTTAGCATGAGAATGCAGCCAGCATCGAAAGCGGTGGTGGTATTCTACTGGTTCAGCCCGGTTCTGCCGAGCCGGCAGCGCCGACGAGCAGCAAAGACCGGACCAGTTCTCTCTGCCACTCTGCTGTTGGGCCCATCCTCCCACCCAGGCTCCCATACTCACCTTTATCCCCTGCTTTGCGCGGCAGCTGCTGAAGCCACCGGGAGAATGCAGGCTTGCAGGAGGTGAGTTGGAATGCCTCTGCACCTGCGCAAACACCTTTGTGCCTGTGCAAAGTGCAAGTTTGGTCTGGGCGCACATGCAAAGTGCATGCACATGTGCAAAGCATGCCCACCAAGCCACGCCCACCAAACCAGTGGTAAAACTTTTTGAATCCCACCATTGATCTCAAAAGGCATCCTTTTCTGGGGAAAAGCAGATCTGGGCCTTGTTCATAGGTTTCATGTTTAATAACATCTAGACCGTGGCTCCCTTAATGTATTCATTGCCTTATTTGATTTCAATGCATGTCCAGATGAGGCAAATGCAAAAAAAAAACCAAAAAACACTTGCTTTTTTCACATGCTTTTTCTTTCAGGAGCTTCACAGGTGCCTTTGTTTTTATTTATGTCTTACTCAAAATATTACCACCCAGCTTCAGTGACTCAGCAATGAATAAGTACAAATAAATAAGCAAGAAGACTGAGTCCAGAATTTCTTCCATCTATTCTTAATTCTTTCTGATGAATCAAATGGAAAAAGAAATAATTGACCAGAGATGTCTGTGAAAATTCTCCGTCATCCAGGTCCTGGTTGACCCAAAGGTGCTTTTTCAGGAGGCCACTGGACTTTCTTTGTTTTTCCTTGAAGATGTTTCACTTCTTATCCAAGAAGCTTCTTCAGCTCTGATTGAATAGTAGTAGTAGTAGTACTTTATTATCATTGCACCTTGTACAACAAAATTAAATGTCATCTTCAGTGTACATCATACATAAGAAAATTATAAAAATTAAAACAAAAAAAACCCACATCCTTCACATTCTATACAATTGAATTGAAAACCCGTGATATTGCATTAATAGTGGAGAATGGGAGGATTTATATAAATTCTACATACATTTATATTAACTCTTCCATTCTTTGTTTTTGCTTGAGGATGTTTTGCTTCTCATCCAAGAAACTTCTTCAGCTCTGACTGAATGGTGGAGAATGGAAGGATTTATATCCTTTGTCATTTGGTCATTAGCGCTCTCTCTGAGAGTTGCTAAGGCGACTTGGAGATTTATCTGTGCCCTCAGGGTCACCTGAATAGTGCAAATGGGTGTGAAACCTTCTTGGAAACTGCTGAAAGGGATTGCGTTGTAAACAGGACATATAGGCAGGGGTGGGATTCTACCGGTTTGGCCTGGTTTGAGCAAACTGGTACCTCCGAGGATTAGCTGTTGGGCCCACTCACCCGCCTGGGCTCTATTCTGTGTTTTTTATCCTGGTTTTCAAGCTCAGCAGATTGTCGTGCATCAGTTATTTAACACACGGAGATTGCTGGAGAAGGTCAGTAGCAAATGCTCTGCGCGTGCGCAAAATGCGCACTCGCCAAACCAGTTGTTACATCAGTTGAATCGCACTCCTGTCTACAGGTTAAAAAAAAAGAGGAAGATCCACAGCGGTGACTGCTGTTTTGATTTGTTTGGCATAAGAACATCCCCTGGACATCGCTGGGAGAAGGCTCCCGTTTCCTCTACCAACTCAGCTCCAACAAATTGCTTTTCCCTGTGTAAAGGGAAGCTATTTAATACTTTATCTAATGGTGAGGTCCTTGCAAACAGAAGGCCTAAGAAGGACCAATTTGAGCCTTTTTTTCAGGGAATTTTTTAGGGCTCTTACAGGAAGCGGAATGTTTTTACCTGGACTCAATTTAACAATATGTTAAAATGACAGGGCCAGCTGTAGATGAATCCAGTCTGGGTTGCTCTCTTTTTGTTTTTAAAGTTTTAGCTTATTTATTTTATCACTATGATACATATTTCAATTCTATCATCACTGCTGAGTTGTTTTTATTCTGGTTAATTTTAGCTAATTAAATATAAAATTATCTGGAAGCATCTATGGAGATTCTCAAACATCCAGGTCATGGTTGTCCCAAAGGTGCTTTTTCAAGAGGCGACTGGACTTTCTTGGTTTTTCTTTTGAAGACGTTTAGCTTCTCGTCCAAGAAGCTTCTTCAGCTCTAACTGAATGGTGGGGAATGGAAGGATTTATGCTCCTTGCAGACAGCTGGTCATTTGCATTTTTTTAGAGGATCATTGAGGCCACTTGGAGGTTTAACTGTGTCCTCGGGGTCACCTGAGTAGTGCAAATGGATTTGGAGCCTTCTTGGCTGCAGGATGTTTTCTGTCCTGTGTCAATATAAAAATCCTTCCATTCCCTATCATCCAGTCAGAGCTGAAGAAGCTTCTTGGGTGAGAAGCAAAATGTTTTTAAAGAAAAAACAGAAAGTCCAGTTGCCTCTTGAAAAAAGCATCTTTGGAACAACCATGACCTGAATGATTGAGAATCTCCATAGACACTCCAAGGGAATAGATAATTTTATTTTTAATTGGTTAAAATTAACCGGAATAAAAATAACTCAGCAGTGATGACAGAATTAAAATAGGTATCATAGCATAAAAAATTAATAAGCTAAAACTTTAAAAACAAAAAGAGAGCAACCCAGACTGAATTCATCCACAGCCGGCCCTGTTGTTTTAACGTATTATTAAATCGAAAGCAGTTAAAAACATTCTGTTCCCTCTGGGGAAAGGAACTTCTCTTTGGAGGTTGAGGCTTTATGGCCACCTTTTTGCATAAAAAGGTAAATGTAAAGGTTCCCCTTGCACGTACGTGCTAGTTTTTTCTGGCTCTAGGGGGGCGGTGCTCATCTCCGTTACAAAGCCAAAGAAGAGCCAGCGCTGTCCGAAGACGTCTCCGTGGTCATGTAGCCGGCATGACTAAACGCCCAAAGGCGCACAGAGGAACGCTGTTCCCTTCTTCCCACCAAAGTGGTCCCTATTTTCTACTTGCATTTTTTACATGCTTTCAACCTGCTAGGTTGGCAGAAGCTGGGGCAAGTAACGGGAGCTCACTCCGTTACGTGGCATTAGGGATTCGAACCACCAAACTGCCGACCTTTCTGATCAACAAGCTCAGCATCTTAGCCACTAATCCACCGCGCCCCTCTTCTTTACCTGCTCCCCTATCCATGGGTAGATTCCCATGAACTAAGATGAAGAGTGAACCAGACTGAAGATGGGTAAGATGGATTTCCTTCGTGCAGAAAGAGAAGAGTTAGGATTGGACCTCAGTCACACAGTCAATGGCGGCCAACCTAGCTGTCTGGGGAACTCTGGGAGTTGAAGTTCACACATCTTAAGGGAAACACTGCCACAGAAATTAAAAAACGGGCATCCATTCATGCCCAGAGAAACGTTGTGATGGCCCTTTTATGGGAGAGAGTGGCAGGATCTACCAGCTTGGCTGCCAAGGAGAAGAGTTACGGTCCCAGGTTGGTCAGCCTTTGTTTAATAAAAGCCCGACGTTGGGCAGGGAGCAAACTTTGCCCAATGGGCAGGATCAATTGAGCTGGGCCCTCTCTCAGCCCTCTAAGCCCTATCAGGTCAGGTGGCCTCATTTGTCATTTCCTGGCACATCTGCCACGGAGCAGCTGCAGAACCTGAGCCGAGTCTGCGGAGGAAGTTGGAAGATTTTCATGGGGCCCCAATGGATTAGGAAAATCTGGAAGCCGGACAGATAACACTCAAGTAACAGACTGGGAAACAGTCTGTGGGGTGGGGGGGAGAGAGAGAGAGAGAGAGAGAGAGAGAGAGAGAGAGAGAGAGAGAGAGAGAGAGAGGCAAGCAAAGGAGCAAAGGAAATAGATTAAACCCATCTGCTTTCACTTATGCACAGAGAGGCATTTTCCAAGGAGTCAAACTTCTGCAGTTAGATAGGTACGATCTGTGGGCGCACGCAAAACTTGCCATTTTTTGTAAAGCTGTAATGAACACATCCCTTTCCCAAAGCTGGGCCTGTTGAGGTTTCCCCCTTAGGGGTTTATTTCATCCTCAGCAAACTACAAAGGCTGAATCCAACAAGGGGGTGATAAATCAATATGCTGAGTTGGTTCTTGAGATTCTCAGTTATGTTATTTGGCCAATATCACACTCGGGCTGCTTCATGAGATTTCTCTCACCTCACCCTCACATTAAAGAAAACAGCCCTCTCTCTGGCTGCAAAAATTGAGGCCTGATCTTTTGCTCACCTACAGACATAAACTCACACCCCTGCACACATGTGCCCACCCACTCAACACCCCCCAGCAAAACTTCTTTATATCTGTATTGCAGATCCATGACCTAAGGACCACCGTTCTCGGCTGTGCTGGGGAATTTTATTTTATGGCGTAAAGTCACTCTAACAAATTCCTTGAGTTCAGCCACTATCGTTTTTCTAACACCTGCTTTGGCACAAGTTTGGGATCCAGTTGTACATTTGGGCATAGTGGAAGGGAATTGTACACAACTATAAATCCCCAAAAGGGGAACACACATCATAAACTCATTGCAAAATGAGATAGCAGGTACACAAGGCTGTCCATAGACCAATCTCACCAGTGGTGGGATTCAAATAATTTAACAACCAGTTCTCTGCCCTAATGACTGGGTGGGCGTGGCTGGGTGGTCATGTGACTGGGTGCGAATGGCCAAACTTGATTAGTCTCATCCTTAGGAAATTTGTCCTTAATCCAATTTACAATAAAAGAGCACAATAAAAGAGCATTGTTGCAATATTTAGAATAGAATAGAATAACAGAGTTGGAAAGGACCTTGGAGGTGTTCTAGTCTAACCCCCTGCTTAGGCAGGAAACCTTACACCACTTCAGACAAATGATTATCCAATCTCTTCTTAAAAACTTCCAGTGTTAGAGCACTCACAACTTCTGGAGGCAAGTTGTTCCACTGACTAATTGTTCTGTCAGAAAATTTGCAGGGCTCCTACAAAAATGAGGGAGTCAATCTATTTTCCAAAGCACCAAAAGACACAACAAGAAACAATGGATGGAAAGTAACCGAAGAGAGAAGCAACCTAATACTAAGGAGAAATTTCCTAAGGGTGACATCAATCAACCAATGGAATAGCTTGCCTTCAGAAGTTGTGTGTGCTCCATCACTAGAGGCTTTCAAAAAGAATGAGGGAAGTACACCCCAAAAGGACAATGCCAGGAACCACTAAAACAATGCAGAAAACTTAAAACAGCCATTCCCATTTTTTTTAAAAAAGTAAACTCCAAAGCAAATGCAGCAGCTAAGAGAGAAACTAAGAGCAGCCACTCATGCTAATTGAAAGCCTGGGCATGCTGCCAAAAGCCATTAACCCTTCCAACTCTATTATTCTATGTGTCACATTCTGGTGTCCCGCATGAATGAAACCAGCAACACAGGTTGATGTGACAGGGTTTATTGGTAAAGCGTGGACCTGGCACTAAGTGACTATCAAAGAATTAAAGTTCATGCTACTGTGATTACTGCACCACCCCCTTATATTGTGTTCTGCCCCACTAATGTTCTACCCTGTCCTTCTACTGGCAGCTTGCCAATCCAGCCTCTGCAGCCCGACCACGCCCAGCCACTCTGTCCAGCATGGTCAGCCCTCTGCAGCTCTGCAGTGTCTCCGACTTTTGGCTTTTGGCTTCTCTGACAATCAGCTGCTTCCAACAGTTAGCTGTTCTCTTCTGTGCAAAAGACTGGGTCCCTGAATGCAGGAGCCATGCACTCTACTTCCTGGTAAGCCAACGAGCGTGCGGCACAGCAGACAAGGCATAGACAGGGTTCCAGCATGGCCAGCGACATGCACGTGCATGCCTCACACCTACCCTGCCCGAATGGCAGCCCCGGACCACCATGACATGTGGCCCGCTACCAGGGGGACGACACCTGGAACACAAAGGACACCATTAGCGACCTCCTGTACATCTGCTTGCCCCCCTCGCCCCTGATTTGTCCAGGTGCTGTCAGTGGAACTGGTGAACTAGTCAAGGGCGTTTACGTGTTCTTCCTTCAGGCTTCTGACAGGGAGTAACTCCCTTTCCATCATACCAAATACTGCATCCAGCCCCTGTGCTTCCAGGAGTCCAGTATTCGTTCTACTTCATAGTGCAGTTCCTCACCTATTTGAATGGGTGGGGGTGCTTGATTCGGGGGGGGGCATATGGGTGCCATTCTCACAGGACATAGTAAACTGCTGTGGAACACCGGATGAGTCTTGCCAAGGAGTAGGGGCAGTTTGAGTTCTACCATAACTGGATTCATGATTGGGACGTATGATCAGGAAGGGTCCTAGGAATTTTGGGGCCGGCTTTTGACTAGGTACCCTGAGTCTAAGATATTTAGTGGAGAGGTACACTTGGTCCCCCACTTTGAAAAGGGCCTGGGGATTACATTTCTTGTCTGCATAGGCCTTATAGGCATCCATTCTCTATGTTCTAAATTGAGTGCTTCACAGCAGAAGCAATATATTAAATTCATGGCCTGTATATATGATCAAGATGCCTCATTGTCCCCTCCTGTATCTTTTCCCCCAGGAAGAAAGAAGTAGCCAACACTGGAGCAGCTATAAAAGGTCTTGGGAACTCCAGGGAGTATCAGCTGATCACAGAAGTGTTAGTTAATACTCTTTACAATGAAAATGTTTGTAATCTTGTCCTTCTTTCTGAAGGGAAGAGGTTAATCCCATCCCTAGATGAGTGATTGATGGGTTTCCCTGCCTTAATCCTGTCAGTTTCTGTTGTTTATTGACTTGATTCAGCGTGTATCAGCTGCATTCCAGCTGCAACTGTTAAGTGGTTCTTGGCTGTCTGCCTGGAGCTATTAACTGAAGAGAGAGAGAGAGAGAGAGAGAGAGAGAGAGAGAGAGAGAGAGAGAAACCTCTCTTGCACTTCATTTTTAGCTGATTCTCTGAACTGCACAAACAATTAACTAATGGTTCGGGCAAACCGGTGAGAATCGGCTAAAACCCACGGGTGAATCTCACCCCTTAGACTCGTACAAATGTCCATCACTTTCATTGACAAGGGGTTCGCTGGTCATGAGCGTACAAGATGTTTTTTTTCAAGTTCCCAGGCTCATTTAGCCCCCTGCTGTTTCTTTCTGGTGTCCTATGTAATAGTTATCAGGAGAAGACCTGCTCTCCGTTTCCAAGATGGTTTGGTACTGCAACCCAACAAGACAGACACAGACTTCAATGGAGAATTAGAACTGCAGAAAAAAAACAATTATTTTTTCTGTGCCAACTCAGGAAGCTCAAACTGCCCAAGAAGCTGCTGATCCAGTTCCACAGAGAAATTATTGAGTCTATCATCTGCACCTCTATAACTGTCTGGTTTGGCTCTGTAACCAAACAAGACAGACACAGACTTCAGAGGATAATTAGGACTGCAGAAAAAACAATTACTACTAACCTGCCTTCCATTGAGGACCTGTATACAGCATGAGTCAAAAAGAGGGCTGTGAAAATATTTACAGACCCCTCACATCCCAGACATAAGCTGTTTCAACTCCTTCCCTCAAAACGATGCTTTAGGGCACTGCACACCAGAATAACTAGATACAAGGACAGTTTTTCCCCCAAGTGTCATCACTCTGCTAAACAAATAATTCCCTCAACACTGTTCAACTATTTACAAAGTCTGCACTCCTATTACTGTTAATCTTCTCATCTTCTAATCACACAAGTGGGAGGGGATGACTGTAACTTTGTCGCTTGTATCCTTATGATCTATATTGACTGTTTCCTAGTATGATTTGATTGCTTCTTGTACCCTATGACTATAATTAAGTGTTGTACCTGATGATTCTTGACTCTTTACAAATGTATCTTTTCTTTTATGTACACTGAGAGCACATGCACCAAGACAAATTCCTTGTGTGTCCAATCACACTGGGCCAATAAAAGAATTCTATCTATATATCTAAGATGTAGCTTCTATATGCCTTTGGAACTGGGGTGGTTGCTTTGATGGGTTGTTAGATTTTCAATAATGCCCTGGGTTTCGGTTGTGCTCCAAATGGCTTTGTGAACTAGGATGTTGAAAGGTGGAATGTAACAAGAATGTTGTAACTGAACAGAAACATAAATAAAACCCTATTTGTGACTCCAGGGAATATATTTGGTGTAGTTTCAAGCGTTTGAAACCCAAATTTCCTTGTTCCTTGTCTCCCAGGGTATAGAGTGGGAAAGAGAGAATGTTACCACCAAGAGAGATTGAGGGATATTTTCCCAGGCCACAAATCCTAAAGATACCAGAAGAATTTATGAAGTAGTAGTTAAACTAATGTACTTGGAGTCCAAGATATACCATAGAACGAGCTTAATGCTCAAATGAGTTGTGTTTTGGGTAGAAAATTATGCACTGTTTGGTCTAGCCTGGCTTCTAACGTTTCCCAAACCAGGCTCTGATCAGCCTTCTCTCTTTCCATCCCTCTCTTTCCCTTTCTTGTGGCTGCAGAACCAGATCCTTATTTAGATATTTGCTGAAAAGCATAATACAAATATGTGGAAGTCTGATCAGTTGCTAAACATCAGAACTCGAGAGTCTGGGGCTGGCAGAAAAGGGGGTAATAATGCTCCATTGGGGGGGAAAAAACAGATGGAGAATCTAAAAGTATGAAGAAACTGCTTACATCTGTTCTACAACAGCAACTGTTGGCAGAAAGCTTACTCTGACAGTAGAAAGTTGAATTAATACAACCAATTGCCAGATTATACTGTTGTTTTTGTAAAAAAAAAATCAATTGTTCCAAATGACAGTGAGACCAATTAATCAGCAGAACAACTTGTCTCCAGGAGTTGTGGCTGCTCCATCACTGGAGGTTTTCAAGAAGAGAGCGGATAGAATGGCTTCTCCTGCTCAAAGCAGGGGGTTGGACTAGAAGACCTCCAAGGTCCCTCCAACTCTGTTATTCTGTTAAATGTAGAGTTTGCAAAACTGGTTGTCAAATCTGTTTCTGGAGCCAGAAAAAAGTTCATTACCTGAAAGACTGATGCAACCAAAAAAGGGTTTAAAAGGTTTTTAGGCACTTATTTCTGGATGTATGAGGACCTTCTACATCTCAGCACTATGGTAGCAATCCAGTTCCACTGCGTACTGGGTATATGCCCAGGACAGAGACAACACATATATCTCATTTTTTGAACATGGGCATAAAGCCCTAAAGCAGCTTTTTTCAAGAGGCAATGGGACTTTCTGGTTTTTCTTTGAGGTCGTTTCACTTCTCATCCAAGAAGCTTCTTCAGCTCTAACTGGATGCTGGAGAATGGAAGGATTTATACTCCTTGCAGACAGCTGGTCATTTGCATCCTTTTAGAAAGTTGTTGAGGCCACTTGGAGATTTATCTGTGTCCTCAGGGTCACTTGAGTAGCACAAATGGGTGTGGAGCCTCCTTGGAACTGTTGTGAGATAGACTGGATAGATGATGTCGTATCTTCCCCTTCTGTTGAGAGAGGTCTGTTCAGTTTTGACATAGATGACCTTTTTGACCCCTCTTTCAAGTGGTCCCCTCTGTCCAAAATGTGGAGTTTGCTGTCTTCAAAAGAGTGGCCTGTGTCTTTGAATCATCACTGGAGTCTTTCAGAAAAAAGACTGGACAACTATTTGTCTGAAAGGGTTATTCTTGACCAGGGGTTGGACTAGAAGACCTCCAAGTTCCCTTCCAACGTATTCTTCTGTGTTCTATGTTCTAGATTAAAAAGAATGTCAGTTGTACTGTCAGTCCAGGTAAAGGAAAGAGATGACCCTAGGCTGAGAAAATCAAATACCGAGGACCCCAAGAAGAGAATGGATTTCTGCTCTCAGTTGGGCTTTAATGTGAAGAAAGCTTTCCTTCTGGGACCTCCAAAGTCCGCAACATCTGAGGATGCAGCATTGCCATTATGCAAGAAACTTGTCTCTATATTTAACAGATTAACAGAGTTGGAAGTACCTTGTAGGTCATCTAGTCCAACCCCCTGCCCAAGCAGGAGACCCTACACCATTTCTGACAGAGGGCAGTCCAGTATTTTCTTGAAAGCCTCCAGGGATGAAGCTCCCATAACCTCTGAAGGCAACTTCTGTTCCATTGATTAATTGTTCTCACTGTCAGAAAGTTTCTCCTTATTTCCAGGTTGCATCTCTCCTTGTTCAGTTTCCATCCATTATTCCATGTCTGGCCTTCAGGTGCTTTGGAAAATAGCTTGACTCCTTCCTCCCTGTGGCAGCCCCTCTAATATTGGAAGACTGCTATCCTGTCTCCCCTGGTCCTTCTCTTCACTAGACTAGCCAGGCCCAGTTCCTGCAACCGTTCATTGTATGTTTTAGCCTCCAGTCCCCTAATCATCCTGGTTGCTCTTCTCTGTACTTTTTCTAGAGTCTCAACATCTTTTTTATAATGTGATGAACAAAACTGGGTACAGTACTCTAGGTGTGGCCTTACTAAGGCTTTATAGAGTGGTATTAGTACTTCCCTTGATCTCGATTGTATCCCTCTGTTAATACAATTTAGGATTGCATTAGCTTTTTTGGCGGCTGCTACACACTGCTGACTCCTATTTAGCTGGTTGTCCACTAAGACTCCAAGATCCCTCTCACGGTTACTGCTATTGAGCCTGGTTTCATCCCAGTCTATATGTGTCCTTTTGGTTTTTTTTGCCTAAGTGTAAGACTTTTCCTTTCTTTACATTGAAATTCATTTTGTTAGACAGGGCCCAGTGTCTAACTTTAGAAACTTCCATCTGAAATTTCCCTAACCCTGATTTCTGTGAAGAGAGAAGGTCCTTTCCCCATAACATGCTCAGAAGGAACTGGCTCCAGCTGCTTGTTCATTTTGACTGAACTTTTTCCAGGATATCAGATTGTTTTGGAGGCCGGGTGACTAAAATGATGCAGACAGATCCAAGTACAACCTCACCAGAGACGTGTTTGTTTTTAAAGTATTAGGATATTGTCAATTTTCTATTTGATTTACTTCCTAATGATTCTTAAGGTACGACATGCATTTTTTGGAACTCAGCATCCTCACAAGGATGAGATTTTCTTTGGATGCTCAACATAATCCCGAAAACTCCTGATGAGCTTCCACCAAGAAAAATGAATATATGTCAAGTCATAATTTGTAGGTCCAACAGACATTCTTCTGCACTCAATTACATTATCTGCTCTTCCCTTCCCTTCCTTTCCTTTTCCCTTCCCTATTCTATTCCATTCCATTCCATTCCATTCTAATTCTATTCTATTCTGTTCTGTTCTGTTCTGTTCTGTTCCGTTCCGTTCCCATTCCTTCTCTTCTCTTCTCTTCTCTTCTCTTCTCTTCTCTTCTCTTCTCTTCTCTTCTCTTCTCTTCTCTTCTCTTCACTGCTCTGCTCTGCTCTTCCCTTCCATGCCCTTCCCTTCCCTTCCCTTCCTTTCCTTTCCATTCTATTCTAATTCTATTCTAATCCATATTCTATTCTATTCTATTCTATTCTATTCTATTCTATTCTATTCTATTCTATTCTATTCTATTCTATTCTATTCTATTCTATTCTATTCCTTCCTCCTCTTCTCTTCTCTTCTCTTCTCTTCTCTTCTCTTCTCTTCCCTGCTCTGCTCTGCTCTTCCCTTCCATGCCCTTCCCTTCCCTTCCCTTCCCTTCCATTCTATTCTATTCCCATTCCTTCTCTTCTCTTCTCTTCTCTTCTCTTCTCTTCTCTTCTCTTTCCTCTTCTCTTCTCTTCTCTTCGCTGCGCTGCTCTTCCCTTCCCTTCCCTTCCATTCTATTCTAATTCTATTCTATTCCATATTCTATGGTATTCTATTCTATTCGATTCCTTCTCTTCTCTTCTCTTCTCTTCTCTTCTCTTCTCTTCTCTTCTCTTCTCTTCTCTTCTCTTCTCTTCCATTCCATTCCATTCCATTCCATTCCATTCCATTCCATATATTCTCTTCTCTTCTCTTCTCTTCTCTTCTCTTCCATTCCATTCCATTCCATTCCATATCTTCTCTTCTCTTCTCTTCTCTTCTCTTCTCTTCTCTTCTCTTCCCTTCCATTCCCTTCCCTTCCATTCCATTCCATTCCATTCCATTCCATTCCATATATTCTCTTCTCTTCTCTTCTCTTCTCTTCCTTCCCTTCCCTTCCTTCCCTTCCATTCCATTCCATTCCATTCCATTCCATATCTTCTCTTCTCTTCTCTTCTCTTCTCTTCTCTTCTCTTCTCTTCCCTTCCCTTCCCTTCCTTCCATTCCATTCCATTCCATTCCATAATTCTCTTCTCTTCTCTTCTCTTCTCTTCTCTTCTCTTCTCTTCTCTTCTCTTCTCTTCTCTTCCCTTCCCTTCCCTTCCCTTCCCTTCCCTTCCCTTCCATTCCATTCCATTCCATTCCATATATTCTCTTCTCTTCTCTTCTCTTCTCTTCTCTTCTCTTCTCTTCTCTTCTCTTCTCTTCTCTTCTCTTCTCTTCCATTCCATTCCATTCCATTCCATTCCATTCTATTCTATTTTTCTGTTCTAGATTTTCCCCATCTCTTTTCATTTTTACAATGTAAAATAATTTGTTTTGTCCACAATACTGGCCACCTTACTACTAAAATCCAAATCATCCGTGGACAAGCTGGTAGAGATTGTTCCCACCACAGATCCTTGTTTATACCCATCCATTACATTAACGGTCTCTTTAGCCTTACTATCTATTAACTTTTATTTAACTCATTATCTGTCGTGACCTTCCTGGGTGGTCAAATAATTCCAGCATGTGATCATTCCAGGAAGTGCTGTCTAAAATGCAATCTTGACTAAAGAGCTCATTATGCCTAGTAAGACACAGCCCTTTCTTTCTTTCTTTCTTTCTTTCTTTCTTTCTTTCTTTCTTTCTTTCTTTCTTTCTTTCTTTCTTTCTTTCTTTCTTTCTTTCTTTCTTTCTTTCTTTCTTTCTTTCTTTCTTTCTTTCTTTCTTTCTTTCTTTCTTCATGGCACCCTTAAGATTATATACTGGTAGTCCTCAATTTGCAGCAGTTTGTTTAGGGACCATTTGAAGTTCCAATGGCACTGAAAACATTGACTTATGACCGGTTTTCACACTTACATCCATTGCAGCATTTCAATGGTCACACGATCAAAATTCAGAGGCTTGGCAACCGGCTCATATTTATGACAGTTGCAGGGTTCCGGAGTCAGGTGATCAGGGGTGGGATTCAAAAATCCCAGCAACCAATTCTCTGCCTGGTTGCTGGGTGGGTGGGGCCACAGTGGGCGTGGCCTACCAGAACGTCCGGTTCAGCCATTTTTCGCCTTCCCCAGAGTCCGGAGGCTTCCCTCAGGCCTCTGGGAGGGAGAAAATGCCCCCCAGGCTCCAGAGGGCCTCCGGAAGCTGGAAACAGCCCCATTTCCGGACTTCTAGAACTTCCAGTTCAGCCCATTTTTCGCCCTCCCAGAGCCTCTGTGCAGACCCTGCACTTACCTGCATCCAAAATGGGCCACATGGAGACTCCTGGGAGAGGCGGGGCAGGGTGGGCAGGACCATCCAGTTGGTTCAACTACCGGTTTAGCAAACGGGAGGTAAATTTAACATCCGGTTCACTCAAACCAGGCCGAACCGGCTGAATCCCATCCCTGGCTGATCCCCTTTTGCAACCTTCTGACAAGCAAATTCAACGGGGAATCTAGATTCACTTAGGAGCCATGCTACTAACTCAACAACTGCAGGGATTCACTTAACAACTATAGCAAGAAAGGTCATACATTGGGACAACGGTCACACCGTCCCACTTTGCAGCATCATTTTTGGGATCCGTTGCAGCCATAAGTCAAGGAGTACCTGTACCCCATTTGTTTTAGAACTGAAAATGAATTCTAACATCTTGCTTTGCTCCTAAAGGATCCATCAATGTTTCTTGAGGGTATTTTTTATTTAAAATGGTAAGAGAAAAAGTAATCAGAATAGAATAGAATAGAATAGAATAGAATAGAATAGAATAGAATAGAATAGAATAGAATAGAATAGAGTAGAGTAGAATAGAATAGAATAGAATAGAATAGAATAGAGTAGAGTAGAGTAGAGTAGAGTAGAATAGATAGAATAGAATAGAATAGAATAGAGAATAGAATAGAGAATAGAGTAGAGTAGAGTAGAGTAGAGTAGAGTAGAGTAGAATAGAATAGAATAGAATAGAATAGAATAGAATAGAATAGAATAGAATAGAAGAAGTAGAGTAGAGAGAGTAGAGTAGAGTAGAGTAGAATAGAATAGAGTAGAGTAGAGTAGAGTAGAGTAGAGAGAGATAGAATAGAATAGAGTAGAGTAGAGTAGAGTAGAGTAGAGTAGAATAGAATAGAATAGAATAGAATAGAATAGAATAGAATAGAATAGAATAGAATAGAATACTTTATTGGCCAACACAACGAATTTGTCTTGTTGTAAATACTCTCAGTATACTTAAAGAAAAGGATGAGCAATCATCCTAATGAAAGGGGTTCCTGTGTTCATTGTGGTTGTGATTTGGGCATTTGGCAACCGTTTATACAATGGTTGCAGCATTGTGATTTGTGACCTTCCCAGTCAGCTTCCAAGAAGCAAAGTCAACGGAGGAAGTTGGATTGGCTTAATGACCAGGTGATTCACTTAACGGCTATGCGATCTGCTTAACCACTGTGGTTAAAAAGATAATTGTAAAGGTCTGGTCAACCAGTGACTCACTTCAGGATGGCATCATTCACAACCAAAATTTATGCTTCCAGTTGTGGTCGTAAGCCAAGGATGACCTGTGTCTGATTATTTGATTCTCCATCCATGGTATGAGTAGAGTTTTACACCTTGCATTTGCATAAACGCAAGGCAGAACCATTTTCAGAAGTCAGCAATTCCCAAAGGGCTAAGCAATTCCTCTACTCCAAAATTAGAGAATAACAGAGTTGGAAGGGACCTTAGAGGTCTTCTAGTCCAACCCCCTGCCTGGGCAGGAAACCCTACACCACTTCAGACAAATTGTTATCCAACATCTTTTTTAAAACTTGCATTGTTGGAGCATTCACAACTTCTGGAGGCAAATTGTTCCACTAATTAATTGTTCTCACCGTCAGGAAATTCCTCCTAGGTTGCTTCTCTCCTTGATTAGTTTCCATCCATTGCTTCTTGTCCTGCCTTCAGGGGCTTTGGAGAATAGCTTGACTCCCTCTTCTTTGGGGCAGCCCCTGAGATATTGGAACACTGTTATCATGTCTCCCCTAGTCCTTCTTTTCATTAAACTAGACATACCCAGTTCCAGCAACCATTCTTCATATGTTTTAGCCTCCTATTCATCTTTGTTGCTCTTCTCTGCACTCTTTCTAGAGTCTCAACATCCTTTGTGCATTGTGGTGACCAAAACTGGATCCAGTATTCCAAGTGTGGCCTTACCAAGGCATTATAAAGTGGTATTAACACTTCATGTGATCTTGATTCTATCCCTCTGTTTATGCAGCCTAGAACTGTATCACCCATCCCCTCATTATGACCGTAACTTTGTCGCTTGTATCCTTACAATTTTTATTGACTGTTTCTTAGTATGATTTGATTACTTATTGCACCCTATGACTATTAAGTGTTGT
This sequence comes from Notechis scutatus, assembly GCF_049901735.1. NCBI lineage: Eukaryota > Metazoa > Chordata > Lepidosauria > Squamata > Elapidae > Notechis > Notechis scutatus. Next base: position 3,756,473 of record NC_142020.1, read on the forward strand.
ACCTTATGATTCTTGACTCTTGACAAATGTATATTTTCTTTTATGGACACTGAGAGCATTTCCACCAAAGACAAATTCCTTGTGTGTCCAACCACACTTGGCCAATAAAGAATTCTATTCTATTCTATTCTATTCTATTCTATTCTATTCTATTCTATTCTATTCTATTCTATTCTATTCTATTCTATTCTATTCTATTCTATTCTATTCTATTCTATTCTTATTGTATCCTATGACTATTATTAAGTCTTGTCCCTTATGATTCTTGACTCTTGACGAATGTATATTTTCTTTTATGGACACTGAGAGCATTTGCACCAAAGACAAATTCCAATCACACTTGGCCAATAAAGAATTCTCTTCTCTTCTCTTCTCTTCTCTTCTCTTCTCTTCTCTTCTCTTCTCTTCTCTTCTCTTCTCTTCTCTTCTCTTCTCCTCTCCTCTCCTCTCCTCTCCTCTCCTCTCCTCTCCTCTCCTCTCCTCTCTTCTCCCCTATCCTCTCCTATCCTATCCTATCCTAGGTTGACCCCCTTTTCACTATGACAGCCCCTCAAATATAGGAAGACTATCATTCCACCCCTAGTCCTTCTCTTCATTAGACTACATATTTCTCTTTGTTAATCGTTGGGACTGTTCCCCTTTTCATGGCTTCCTGTTGAGGTCCAGTTGCCAAAACATCCTTTTGGAGGTGGGTTCCCCCCCCGCCCATTTGTGACGTGGGTGGAGATGTGTGGGGAGGATGGAGAGCAAACTTCAACCACTGAACAGTTAGGTAAGGACAAACCCCAACACAGCATCTCAAATTACTGATGTGCAGCCAACTCAAGGATCTGACATCCAAGGGGAATCAGGATAATCTATTTCACAAGAGCTTAAGAGAAAAAGAAAAACCTTCGAGCACATTGTTCTGCTTTTGTTTACAGCTAAAAGGGGAAAAAGGAAGAAATTTCTGATGGACGGTCTTCTATGAACTCAAGCATTCCTGTTTAACCTTGAGGGAGAAATGGCTTTATTTTCAGGCAGTCCTCAACACAATTGAGCCCAACATTTATGCTACTAAGGGAGACATTTGTTCAGCGAGGTTTGCCCCATTTTACAGCCTTTCTTCCCACTGTTGTTAAATGAATCCCTACAGTTCTTAAGTTAGTAACAAGGTTGTTAAATAGATCTGGCTTCCCCATTGACTTTGCTTGTCAGAAGGTTGCAGGGTTTTGATCACGTGACATGGGAATGCTGCAAAAGTCATAAGTGTGAAAAATGGTCCTAGGCCACCTTGTTTTCAGTTGTCGTAACATTGAATGGTCACCAAATGAACTGTTGTCAGTCAGAAACTACCTGTACAAAGTTTACCTCTATAGCAATAGCACTTAGACTTATAGACCATTTCATAGACTTCACAGCCTTCTCTAAGCAGTTTACAGAGTCAGCCAGTTGCCCCCAGTAACAATCTGGGTCCTCATTTGACCCACGTTGGAAGGAGGGAAGGCTGAGTCAACCTTGAGCCTGATGGGATTTGAACTGCTGGCAGTGAGCAGAGTCAGCGTAAAATCCTGCATTCTAACCACTGAACCACCACAGCAAGAGAAAGAGATAGATAGATAGATAGATAGATAGATAGATAGATAGATAGATAGATAGATAGATGAGAGATAGAGAGATAAATAGCAATAGCATTTAGACTTACAGTATATACCGCTTCATCGTGTTTTACAGCCCTCTCTAAGTGGTTTACAGAGTCAGCCTCTTGCCCCCAATAATCTGGGTCCTCATTTTTCCCACCTTGGAAGGATGGAAGGCTGAATCAACCTTGAACCAGTCAGGATGAAACTGCTGGCAATAGGCAGAATTAGCCTGCAATACTGCATTCTAACCACTGTGCACCATGGATGGATGGATGGAAGGAAGGATGGATGGAAGGAAGGGCAAGTTAGACTTATATACCGCTTCACAGTGCTTTCCAGCCCTCTCTAAGCGGTTTACAGAGTCAGCCTCTTGCTCCCAACAATCTGGGTCTTCATTTTACCCACCTCGGAAGGAGGGGAGGCTGAGTCAACCTTGAGCCTGGTGGGATTGGATCTGCCAAATTGCAGGCAGGCAGCAGGCAGCAGAAGTAGTCTGCAGTACTGCACTCTAACCACTGTGCCACCACGGCTCTTATATTTAATGAGGATCTATTATTTCATTACCCGTGATAAAAATCCTTCTCTGTTAAAGAGTGTGTGTGTGTGTGTGTGTGAGTTTGGGTATATGTGTGCTTCTACAACACAATGTCATATTGTCATTCCATTTCTTAGGAGGATTTTGGCAGGTTTTCAAAACATTGATATTTTTTTTTCCGGCACCACTTGTTTACAGAAACAAAAGGTTTGAACTGAGGATGTTTTAATGTACAGGATATGTCAGATATGAAATGGAGGAACAGTTGGCCGGCACACTGGGATCTGAGTCAAAATAAGACTTGGCTGCAAGCCAGCAAGATCTCTGCTGGGAAACAGGAAGGGGGTGTGAACATTAACTTATACAGTAATAACCTCATCAGAAGCCTCTTAGAATGCAGCTCTTGCTGTCAAGAGAACCGTATCCCTCCCAATTGCTCTTAAAAGCATGACAGGAACTAAAGACGTCATTAATTTGTACAGATACACACACACACACACACACACACACACGTAAGTATACTTCTATACATAGCAGGCATTTTATTATCTAATTTTGATTCAATAGTAAGAATGAATACCAATGAAATAGAAGAACAGTGAATAAAAGTGATGTAAGGGACTGGAGAAGAATTGGAAGGAAGGAGACCCAATCCTTCCAGACAATGGCTGTCTCTTCTCAAAAACCTCCAGTGATAGAACACTCAGTGCTTCAAGGGGCAAGCTCTTCCACTGGTTGATTGTTCTCACTGTTAGAAAATTTCTCCTTTGTTCTAGGTTGCTTCTCTCTTGGATTAGTTTCCATCTGTTGCTTCTTGTCCTGCCTTCAGGTGCTTTGGAGAATTGCTTGACTTCCTCTTCTTTGTGGCAGGCCCTCAAATATTGGAAGGCTGACATCATATCTCCCCTAGTCCTTCTTTTCATTAGAGTAGACATAGGGTACACAGTTCCAATCAACCGTTCTTCGTATGTTTTAGCCTCCAGCCCCCAATCACCTTTGTTATTGTTCTCTGCACTTTCTAGATATCTCAACATTTTTTTTTGTATCATGGCAACCAAAAAAATTGATGCAATATTCCCCATGTGGCCTTTCCAAAGCATTATAAAACGGTACTAACACTTCACGTGATTTCGATTCTATCCCTCTGTTAATGCAGCCTAGGATTGCATTGGCTTTTTGGGCAGCTGCAGCACGGATGCTGGCTCAGATGGGGCTTTTCTAAGGTTTCCTTGAAATGGGGGACAAGAATGCTTGCCTTCTGCCCAGTTAGCATGTCAACGGCAGAGAGAAATTCTTGGTTCAATCCTATTGTAAATCACAAATGATCAGCCCCGAATGCAGTCTGAAACCTAGATTCCTCTTGGTTGTGGTTTGCAAAAATGCCATTCTGCTGAAGAGGTCTGATGAGCCCTGTCTGGATTCACATCTTGCGAAGTTCCGATCACAGCAGGTGCAAAGGATGGGTTTGGAAAAAGAGGCTCCTAGTGAATTTCATCATGACTACAAAGAAGAGAAAAGAAAGAGTGGAGAGAAGAGCAACCAAGATGATGAGGGGACTGGAGGCTAAAACATACAATGAATGGTTGCAAGAACTGGGCATGGCTAGTCTAGGGAAGAGAAGGACCAGGGGAGGCAGGATAGCAGCCTTCCAATATTGGAAGGGCTGCCACAGAGAGGAGGAAGGGGGTCAAGCTATTTTCCAAGGCACCCAAAGGCCAGACAAGGAATAATGGATGGAAACTGAACAAGGAGAGATTCAACCTGGAAATAAGGAGGAATATTATGACAGTCAGAACAATCAACCCATGGAACAGAAGCTGCCTTCAGAAGTTGTGGGAGCTCCATCCCTGGAAGCTTTCAAGAAGAGACTGGACAATAGCACACAACTCCCGAATGAAACCTCTCTCAAGTGACATCACACAGCTCAAGAATTATTTTGCTGACAATTGCTCCAGGATCAGATCTGTGGTTTCTTTGGAAACATATCATCCTGCCTTTCCACCCCCACCCCCGCCAAATTAGCCGGGCATCTTGGAGGGTCCTCCCCAAGGATCATGCAGCTGGCTTCAGCAGCTGTCTGGTGCCTCTCTTGGTGAGCACGTCAGCTCAGAATAATGTAGCCAAGTAATCCTTGCCTCCACCTCCAAGACCTGACCTTAAATGGAGCAGAAAAACTTGGGGAAAATATTGACTCAAATTGGCTGCATGGTTCTAGTTATTTAAGAGTTTAACCCAGCATGAATTAACAGAATAGCAGAGTTGGAAGGGACCTTTGAGATCTTCTAGTCCAACCTGCTTCTCAGGCAGGAAACCCCATGCCATTTCAGACAAATGGTTGTCCAATCTCTTCTTTAAAACTTCTTGACTTTTGACGAATGTATCTTTTCTTTTATGAACACTGAGAGCATTTGCACCAAAGACAAATTCCTTGTGTGTCCAATCACACTTGGCCAATAAAGAATTCTATTCTTCTTCTATAAAGAGGCATTAACACTTCACATGATCTTGATTCTATCTCTCTATTAATGCAACCTAGGATTAGAATTAATAGAGATTCCTAGACAGGTAGATGAAATAATTTATTATTCCATCCCATTTCAGAAAATAAAGTGAAACTCCCCAAATATTGTTGTTGGTTTTTTTTGAAGTTATTGGAACTGAAATTTTAAGTCTTAGTCCTCAAGATGTGATCGACCTATGCTTCCCAGACTCTATGTGAATTATGGACTTTGTGATCCAACAAGCTAAGAGAGCACTATTTGACCTCACCCTAAAGCCTAATTGTAACTTTTGATTGGTCAGAAAGAGAAATTGTTCAGAGACCTTGGGAATCATCTTATCAACAGCATTGCATTTACATGTCATTTTAATTTAATCAAATATAGGTGTTGTCTGTTTTCACTATTTAACTGGACTTCGGCCTCTGCTTTCAATGTTGAGCGGGAGGTCTACAGAACCAGCCACTAAATGACTAGAACATAGAATAACAGAGTTGGAAGGGACCTTGGAGGTCTTCTAGTCCAACCCACTGCTCAAGCAGGAGACCCTATACCATTTCAGACAAATGGCTGTCCAGTCTCTTGTTGGAAGCTTCCAGTGATGTGAAGACTGAAGCCAGCAACTTGAAAAAGGGCGCATGAGACCAAAGAATTTATTCCCACCCACTTACCTTACCCTGGATCTGATAACAATTACCTCCAAAGTTTGTGTTTTATGACAAGACACTACAAGTAATCCTTGACTTACGGCCATAGTTGAGCCCAAACTTTTTAAAATAGGTTTTTATTGTATTTCTACCATTACAACTCAAATCATAATCATATTTGCAACAGCATTTTGACATCTACAAGTACTAATGTCTTATAAATCTTAATACATTAAATGTACATTTACCAATAACTATTATTATCCTTATCAATAGTTAGTTCTATCTTATATTCTTATATACTTTACATATTTACAAATCGTTTCCTTAAGGTCTCTTAAGTGTTGGTCTTCACATCTTATTTCTATTCGCTATCCATTCATACCATTTGTACCAAATTGAAAAATACTCGGAGTCCTCTTTCTCTTTCATTTGTAATGTGAGCAGGAGTTGAACCCAAAATTTATGTTGCTAAGTGAGACATGTGTTAAGTGAGTTTTGCCCCATTTTATGACTTTTCTTGCCACCGTTGTTAACTGAATCATTGCCATTGTTCAGTTAATAACCCGGTTGTTAAGTGAATCCGGCTTCCTCATTGACTTTACCTGCCAGAAGGTCGCAAAAATGGGATCGCGTGGCCCCAGGGACACTGCAACCGTCATAAGTATGAGTCAGTTGCCAAGCATTCGAATTCAGATCACATGACCATGGGGATGCTGCAATGGTCATAAGTGTGGAAAACGATCATAAGTTGCTTTTTCAATGCCCTTGTAACTTTGAATGGTCAGTACATGAATTGTTCACTTAGTTCAAAGTTACAACAGGACTGAAAAAAGGGATGTGTGAACATTTTTCACACGGATTTCATGTCCTTGTTGTAGTCTGATTCTGAGGGGGAGGTCAAGCAGCTGACAGGGAGTGGGAGTGTGGCTCCCGTGGCTGTGGAGGAAATGGGGGAAGGGCACAGTAACGCTGGGCATTCAGAGGAAGACCCAGGCCCACCCCCTCCTCATCCTAGGACATGCAGGGACGAACGGAGAAGGGAGCAACGTGGCTTGCGAGAGAGAAGAAGGCCCTGATCCCTTTCATTGGTTGCAGCTGGGAGAACAGGATATAAGTGGGGCATTTGCACACAGCTCCTTGCTGGAAGCAAAGCGTGTATAATCTTGTTCGAGACTTATCTGGGTTTTGGCGTCCTCCCAACTGTAGGTGCTGCATTATCCTTTGAAAGTCTGCAGTTTACCATCCTGGCCTGCCATGTTAATTACTTCAGTGTGGTTTGTGTTGGTTTTTTAATTTCTAATTATCTTTACTTTGGGTTCGGACTGCATTTCTGCCCTTCGTAGATTGTTTTTTGAAGAGTTTGTTATCCAGCCAAGGATAATTGGACATTGGGGCCAAGTTGGAGGCATTAAAGGGAATTTATTCTACTTTTGTGACTTTGTTATTTTTTGTGTCACGCCTCGGGTCATCACATGGATGAACGTTGCATAGGGATGGGCTGACGGGGGTTCGCAGTGGTTCGCTAAGATTCTGTGCAGTTTGAAGAACCCCCAAATCCCACACCTGGCTGGCCCCGCCCACCCCACCCCACCCCTCCCAGGAGTCCCCATGCAGCCCATTTTGGGTACAGGTAAGTGCAGGGCTCACATGAAAGCTCAGGAAGGGCAAAAAACGGGCCTCCCAGAAGTTTGGGAAGGCTGAAAATGGGCCTGTTTCCTGCTTCCAGAGAGCCTCTGGAATCTGGGGAGGCCATTTTCGCCCTCCCGGAGGCTTGAGGAAAGCCTCAGGAGCCCGGGGAGGGCAAAAATGCCCCCCCTCCCCACCGTGGTGCAGGAGGCCGACTAGGCCACGCCCACCATGGCCACGCCCACCCAGCAACCAGGCAGAGAACCTGTTGCTAAAATTTTTGAAGCCCATCCGTGCCGTCGCACCATCCCCACCATCGCTTGATTTACATTCAGACGTTTGTCAACTGACTCACATTTATGACGGTTTGCATTGTCCCTGGGTCATGTGATCCCCTTTGGCGACCTTCTGAGCAGAAAAGCCCATGGGGGAAACCAGCTTCACTTAGCAACCGTGTTGCTCATTTAACAACCGCAGGGATTCATTTAACAAAGGGGGCAATAAAACTCGTAAAACAGGACACACTCCCTTAACAAATGCCTCCCTTTGCCACATACATTTAGAGCGCAATCGTGGTCGTACCTCGAGGGCGACCTGTATTTTGGGGCCAAAGGGAGCTGTCCTTAAAATGCAAATAGCATTTTGGTGAAGCAATTTTTTTTTAATGCTTGATGGTTTTTTGCATAGGACAGGCTGTTTGTCCTCTTTTGCTTTTTCCCGTGATAAAAAGGCATGAATATTAATTGCAGGATACAATCCATATTACACCTGCTTTTTGCTAGCTTTTCTAGAAGTTTCTATTTAGGCCGCCTTTCCAAACTGGGTAAATAAATATGCTTTGCAATGTGAAACGAAATAAAAAAAGGAGGAACATACAAAGCTCAGTGTTAAAATGAAACCGGTCTTTAATAACTCTTTGTATGTAAGATAGTCCTCAACTTACAACCAACAATGAGGTCCAGATTTTCTGTTGCTAAGCAAGGCAGTTGTTCAGCGAGTTGTAGCCAATTTTACAAACTTCTTAGCAACTGTTGTTAAGCGAATCCCTGCAGTTGTTTAACTGAATCACGTGGTCTTTAAGCAAATCCAGCTTCTCCCATTGGCTTTGCTTGTTGGAATCCAGCTGGGAAGGATGCTCACATGCTGCAACCACCGTAAATACATGCATATTGCTAAATGCTCAAATTTGGATCACGTAACTATAGAGAAGCTGGGATGGCCATAAGTGTGAGGACTGGTCATCACTACACTTGCCATTGTAACTTTGAACAGTCGCTAAATGAATGGTTGTAAGTCAAGATCTGCCTATAAACCTTCTATTTCTACAACATCACAATGGCATCCTTTAGTTCTATTTCAGATTCTGTAATTACACTGAGAATTGGGAAGAGAAACAGAATAATAATAGAGTAGAGTAGAATAAGGAATAGAGCAGAGTAGAATAGGGAGTAGGCTAGGCTAGGCCAGACCAGGCCAGAATAGAATAGAATAGAATAGAATAGAATAGAATAGAATAGAATAGAACAAAGCTGGAAGGGCCTTGGAGGTCATCTAGTCCAGTATTCAAGCAGGAGAACCTATACTAGTGGTGGCTAACCTTTTTGGGCTCCTGTGCCAAAAATTGTGTGCGCGCTCACATGCCAGCACCCAGAAGGCAATGTGCACCCCCCACCCCCAGCGCATGCGCGCGCAATCCCTCCCTGCTGCCCCCTTACCTCCTCTGTGCTTCACTGCTGATTTTCGGCTGGTTTGAGGCCTTTTTCGGCCTCCCAGAGGCTTGAAAAAAGCCTCTACAGGCTTTGCAGGTCGAATAATAGGCCCATTTCATCACTTCCGGTATTACAGGAAGTGACGAAACGGGCCTATTTTTCATCCTGCAAAGCCTGCAGAGGCTTTTTTCAAGCCTCTGGGAGGCCGAAAAAGGCCTCAAACCAGCCAAAAATCAGCAGTGAGGCGCTCGCATGTGCAGTGGGGTAAGTTTGCCTGCAGCTCGTGTGCTGGCACAAATGGCTCTGCGTGCCACATGTGCCACGTGTGCCATAGGTTCACCATCAAGGACCTATACTATTTCAGATAAGTAACTGTCCAGTCTCTTCTTTAAAACCTCCAGTGATGGAGCGCTCATGATTTCTGAAGACAAAGCTGTTCCACTGGTTATTTGTCCTCACGGAAGTTTCTTCTTAATTCCAAGTTGTTTCTCTCCCTGATTAGTTTCCATCCATTGTTTCTTGTGTTGCCTTCAGGTGCTTTGGAGAATAAATTGACCCCCTCTTCTTTGGAGCAGCCTCTCAAATACTGGAACTCTGCCATCCTGTCACCCCTAATTCTTCTTTTCTTTAGCCTAGCCAGATGCAAAACCTGAAGCCATTCTTCATATGTTTTAGCTTCCAGGCCTTTGACCATCTTAGTTGCTCTTCTCTGAACTTTTTCCAAAGTCTCAACATATTTTAAGAAATCAGAAGGAATGAATGAAATGAGGCATAGAAAGGAAAAGAGAAAAGAAGAGAGAAATCGTAGGAAGGAAAGGTTGCAGCTGTAAAAGAGCTAAGCCAGATGTTGTACTTAATCCATCTGCCAACTTTCTACTCACACCAAAGATTGCAATCTTGGGGGGATATTAAGGTGATTTTTTTTTTTAAAAAATATATTTTTATTTGATTTCTTATTTAGGTTTTTAATCATACTTTTTTCCTTTTTAATTTTTGTAGCAAAATGCAAAACCCTCAAAAGTCCTGTGGTATCTCAAAAAAGACATTACCTGAAAAAAAGGTATTTTTAAGGACACCGTTGAAGGTGAAACAAGCATCTGAAATGTATTGAACACTGCTTCTCAGGGACTCAGTACAGGCTGGATGTGGTAATCACCTTATAGTATGGTTTAAAACAGTTTTTTCCCCCATTGCAAGCATGTCTGTGGTAACATCTGTGGGATGTCTTTCTCTATATTTCACATTTCTATCATCGCCCCACTTAATCTCCCTTCCAAAAACAATATTTATTTTTTTTAAAAAAACAACTTTAAAAGAGCACATTAAGATTTGGGCAATTAACTTATGATGTATTTACGAATTATGAATTTTAAAGCATTTTTGTATCTCCTATGAATTACTCCCCCCCCTTTTTCCTTTTCACTGTCAATTAGCATAGAAAATACATAAAACTCTTTTTCCAGGATTTTTATTACACATAGCTAATTTGAATTTGATTTTTTTCCCCTTTCATCTTTTTGCAGGCTATTTCTGCAACATGCGGCTGAAGTCTTTGGCACAGCATGGAGAGACTTCAAGTCTAAAATGCCCCCGAGGGTGCCAATTGGAGGAAGTCGGCCGAAGGGCTCCGTGAGCAAAATCAATTGCCGTGTTTTGCAAACATGTCCTGATAAGGGCTTTGCCGGGGGCTGAACTGGGACACTCCCCTGGTGCTTCTTCTTAAGAGAAGCTTAGTCCTTATCAAACTTTTACCTCCTTGGCTATCTGGAACCGTCCGTCACTCCAGCGTGGGATGAATGAGGACTGGCGCTGAGCCAACTTGAGTCCAATTAATCTCTCAGGCTGTTAAAAGCAGCAGGAATTAAAATTGGATGGGAGATTTCTGGCTTCAAGGAGAAAAAAATGCCTTTGGCTAGAGCTGGGAGAATGTGGCAAAATATGGCTTTGTCCGTGAGTTCTTAACAAGACAAGGGAATAAAACTCCTGCCCCAGTTGGTCAGTCAGTAGGACTGCTCCAGCATCACCCCACAGGAGGAAATTCAAATGCACAATTTTTAAAATGTGATGAGAAGAGGAAGGGAGGGAGGGAGGGAGGGAGGGAGGGAGGAGGAAGGAGAAGGAAGGAAGGAAGGAAGGAAGGAAGGAAGGAAGGAAGGAAGGAAGGAAGGAAGGAAGGAAGGAAGGAAGGAAGACAGACAATAAGGAAAGAAGGAAGCAAGGAGGGAGAAAAAAGGAAGGAAAGAAAGAAGACAATAAGGAAAGAAGGAAGCAAGGGAAGAAGGGAGGAAAGAAGGAAGGAAGACAACAAAGGGAAGAAGGAGGCAAGAGAGGGAGGGAGGGAGGAAGGAAAGAAGGAGAAAGTCAGTTCCAGGGAAAATAGATACATTTAAAGAATACTTCAAACAAATTTCAGAGAATCCTAAAAAAAATTCTTGAGTCTTCTGCTCCAGCTGAAGTTGGAAAAGTTGCACACCAATAGATTCTAAGCGTTTCTGTCTTGATGGATTTACACCTGCAAGATGCTTCAAGATATCAGCAAGACTCAACTCCTTCAAAACTTGTAGAGCCTGGAGTTTGATCCTGACCAGCTCAAGGTTGACTCACCCTTCCGTACTTCTGTGGTCGGTAAAATCAGACCCCAGCACTATGGAAACTGCACTAAGTCTAACTGCTATTGCTGTTGTTACAAGTGATATACACTTGCAGGCACCATTTTGAGTTTTCTCTTTTCTCTCTCTCTCTCTCTCTCTCTCTCTGCAGATTCACTCCATTTTTATTCTTTGTGGGATTTAATTCATGGCGGGCAGCTCTGTGGATTGGAATGCCATCAGTAGGAATATCACTTTTGCCCTGATTTTGGGTGGTTGGGATAATATTAGTGGTTGTAAGGATTGAATTGATTGCCCCGTCCCTCTGGAAGGCTTAAGGCATTCCTTTGGGCTCCTTGTTAGCCCTAACTCTAAACCTAACCCTTTGCATCTGCTCGCGGGCACTTTCCTATGTATTGACATTATATTTTGGGGCTTGAATCTGAGAAATGAATGCAGGTCTGTTTTGGGGACCACAGCTTCCAAGTCAGAGCAATCTGATCTTGAAAGCTAATCAATATTTAGCAATTCTACAGAACAAAATCAAATCCAATATCTTTATGACAATCTTGACCGGCCTTTACAATAAAAGAGGGCAGTTAAAAAAAAGAGAGAAATAGTTTAACACAACGATTTGTTATCGAGGAAGGGGGAAGAAAAGAATAGAACAATAAATCAACGTCTCTAAAAGTTTTGCGCAGTTGTATAACTTGGGGAAGGCCTTTGGCCACCTGATGTGTGAGTACGGAGTTAGCAACCCTTAAAGATCAATCCACATAAAATTTATCTGTATTTGGAGAGATTTGGGGTGATCAGGGAACAAAATAAAACTTTCCCTGCTGAGAAGCAAATCTAAATTTCTTCTTTCTCATTGGTTGAAAACCGAAAAAGAAAAATACAAGCAAGCATCATCCATATAGTTTTCACAAGCAATGTCTCTCCCAGGGTACAAACACAACACAACACAACACAACACAACACAACACACACACACACACACACAATAATCTCCCACATGCCCAGTCTTTGTCGTCCTGCAGCCACCGGGCCTCCCTGGCTCTGCTGTGAACTTCCCAGGTTGTCCGTCTCCTTGTTTTGGAGACGACCAGATCTTTGCGGCTGTCCTCAGAGAGGCTAAACACCAGTCTCAGCCACCTCAGAGAAGCCTTCTGTTTCCCACCCTCGGCCCAGGGGACCCAACCGAATCAGCGAGGCAGACTCTTCCTGGAGTCTGAGGTTAGGAAGGCAACTTGCTTAATTGTCAGTGTGCAAAATGGAAAGATTACATGCTGGATGAGTTGGCAACGAGACATCCAGTCTGAAAGAAATTAAGTTGCAGCAAGAGGACTTTCTCCGGGGAAATTCCCTTTCCTCCCTACCTCTCTCTCTCTCCCTTCCTAGTCTTTCATTTTTTTTCCTTCCTTCCTTCCTTCCTTCCTTCCTTCCTTCCTTCCTTCCTTCCTTCCTTCCTTCCTTCCTTCCTTCTTTTCCTTCCTTCCTTCCTTCCTTCCTTCCTTCCTTCCTTCCTTCCTTCCTTCCTTCCTTCCTTCCTTCCTTTGTCTTTTCCTCTCCTCCTTCTTTCTCTTCTTCCCTCCCTTCTTCCCTCCAGATTTTAAGTCTTCAAGCCCATCCCTAGTCTTGGAAAACCCAATTTTTCCAGAAAATAATGGTGTGGTGTTTTTTTTCAGCAGATGGTCAAGGATGCAATGGGTGTATATATATATATATATTTGTTTCTACAGTTTTCAGCAAGTTCAAGGATCGCTCCCCCTCCTCATGATAACTGACAGCCAAACCCACCACAACAGCTTGATCAGTCAGATGGAAGGGACGTGTCAGGAGAAGCGTTGCCCTCTCTGTTCCTTTTTGCCAAATTATTTGTTGTCATGAGAATAAATTAGGTATCGAATTCTAAAACAATGGGGTGGTGACAGAAAGCTGGAACGGCAGAGCGGGGCCTTCCGTGGAGGTGAAGAGGCTGCATTTCCTGGATCCTGCTGGGATGGCATGAGAAGACTCCTTATCGGATTGGTGGCGTGGAAGTCTGCAGTCCATCTGCCCAGCCAGGCTGTTAGGAAGTTAACTCCAATGAGTAAAGCTCTGAAGTCGGGTAGAGTAGAGAAGGAGACGCAGGCAGAGAACCAGGCTTCCTGAGGGAAGCTCTCACGGGAGGTTGGTGGGGCAGGAGTTGGTATATCCCAACAACGCTCTGCCTTGCACCGAATGAGGAAGCTGCCTGGGTGAACAGTGAAACATCTCTGAAACTAAAATTTAGCCCAGTTCAATCATTCAGCCATGAGACAATTGCAGACGGCCTTCAGACTCACGCTGGGGTTGGTCTTTTTCATACAGCTTTTAGGAAGTGAGAACCAGCTTGGTGGCTACACCCAGCTGACCTTGGCTGAGCTCAAAAGGAAGATAAACAGGGACAGACCAGTTGGTGTCCAGATGAGAGACCCCCAAAATATTAAAAAATTCCTGCAGGAGAGACAGAGACAGAGACAGAGAGAGACAAAGAAAGACAGAGAAAGAGACAGAGAGAAACAGAAAGAGAGAGAGAACAAGAGAGAGAGAGTGTGTGTGTGTGTCCCAAGGTAGCATTCTAGGACCCACCCTCTTTATACTCTATATAAATGACCTTTGCAATCACCTTATAAGCAACTACGTCCTCTTTGCGGATGACATAAAACTATTCAATACCACTGGCAATGCTACTGTCCTTCAAAGTGACCTTGATTATGTGTCTGAATGGTCAAACATCTGGCAACTCCAAATCTCGATCAACAAATGCTCTGTCCTACACATTGGTAAAAAAAAAATCAGTACATCAAATACAAACTAGGCAGATATGACCTCGTTGATTATCCTCACTCTGTCAAGGACCTTGGAGTTCTCATATCAAATGACCTAAGCGCCAGAGCTCACTGCAACAGCATTGCCAAAAAGGCATTAAGAGTTGTAAATCTAATCTTATGAAGCTTCTCCTCCGGAAATATCAAATTGCTAACTAGAGCATACAAAACTTTTGCCAGACCAATACTCGAATACAGCTCATCAGTCTGGAATCCGCACTGCATATTGGACATTAATACAATCGAGTGAGTCCAAAAGTATTTCACGAGAAGAGTACTACACTCCTCTACTCGCAACAGAATACATCCTACATCACCAGGCTTGAGATTTTGGGCTTGGACAACCTTGAACTACGCCGCCTATGGTTAGACTTAAGTGTAGCACACAAAATTATCTGCTACAATGTCCTACCAGTCAATGACTACTTCAGCTTCAACTGCAACAATACAAGAGCACACAACAGACACAAACTCAATGTAAACCACTTCAAACTGGATTGCAGAAAGTACAACTTCAGCAACAGAGTGGTCAATGCCTGGAATGCACTACCTGACTCTGTTGTTACGTCCTCTAACCCCCACTCCTTTAACCTCAAACTAACCACTTTTGACCTCACGCCATTCTTAAGAGGTCTGTAAGGAGCGTGCATAAGTGCACCATTGTGCCTACCGTCCCTGTCCTATTGTCCCCATTTATT